>NC_054746.1:26719204-27019204 GCF_018143015.1 Lytechinus variegatus | reverse complement strand
TGTAAGTGCAAGAAAACAGATTTGTTCAGTTGTATACCAGATAATACCATACAGCTTTAACGAATAGATTGAATTATAATATGATGATAAACACAATTAACAACAATAATTTGTTTAAAAGCTGAAATTTCATCAAAATCGATGTAAACTAAAAAGTAGCCTAATGATATAATTAATATTGTGTTCAAACATGGTGCACGTAGCTCAGCAATTTTTGTCTCGCCCACCAGAGGTGAAGGCAAGACTTAGGGATCCAAATGTCGTCCATCTGTCGTCCGTCCGTCACAAATCCAATGACACATAACTCCACAATCGTAAGTCGCTTTTCAACCAAACTTGGATGGTAGATGGACTTGGCGGACCTGCATGTTATGCTGCAGTCGGAGGTCACATGGTATGGTCAAAGGTCATTTTCAGGTCAACGTTAAAGTTTACATGCAAGACTCTCTTATGACACCTAACTCCGCAACCGTATGTCACTTTTCAACCAAACTTGGATGGTGGATGGACTTGGGGGACCTGCATGTTATGCTGCAGTCGGAGGTCACATGGTAAGGTCAAAGGTCATTTTCAGGTCAACGTTAAAGTTTACATGCAAGACTCTATTATGACACCTAACTCCACAACTGTAAGTCGCTTTTCAACCAAACTTGGATGGTAGATGGACTTGGGGGACATGCATGTTATGCTGCAGACAGAGGTCAAATGGTTAGCTCAAAGGTCATTTTCAGGTCAACGTTAAAGTTTACATGCAAGACTCTTATGACACCTAACTCCGCAACCGTAAGTCACTTTTCAACAAAACTTGGATGGTAGATGTACATGTACTTGGGCTACCTGCATGTTTTGCTGCAGTGGGAGGTCCAATGGTAAGGTCAAAGGTCATTTTCAGTTCAACATTAAAGTTTACATGCAAGGCACTTACATGTATGACAAGTGTTATTCCATCTCAGTAATTTCACAATGAAGTTTCGATACAAATATTCTGTTGCGTCCCCTCGCAAATCATGATATTTCTGATTATTTTCATAAGTGGGCTAGACACAAAATTGCTTTTGCCTTGTATTTGTACAGAGTCAATGGGGTATGAGACAGCAGATCTACAAGTGTTGTGAGGGAAAGGAAATTGTTTTGGTCATAAAACAACAAAAATAAGCAGATTTTGGCAACCATATATTTTACATGTAAATTTATACATGTCTGTTTGCCAAAATTTTAGGGCAAGAAATATATGTCAAGAGTTGTGCAGAGGCAAACTCTTGACATCATTCAACGTGACTCATGCAAATAGAAATCATGATATATGATACCAGTTCTTTTGATGTCATAATGCAATAAATAGCGCCCTATTTAGCGGTATGATGTTTTGTCCACGCAACTGTAGACTTTTTAAAAAGATTGTGTTATGTCTGAAATATTGTTTTGTCACATATATCTGAATGAGATTTGATGTGTAGAGTTCAGAATTGTACAATGTACATTTACTTCTAGATAGATCGGTCAAACGTAAGAGATGAGGGTGGTTTGATGTGAGAACTGTTTGTTATTAAAAGAACAATTGAAGAACTATGGAAATGTATCATGGTAATACAACATCCACCAGGGACCTTTTTGATCAAAGCAATATGGCATGTAATTTTCACTGACATACATGCATAGTCAGTCAATAAGTAAAGATTTCAATAGCTTTTAAGAGTCGGTGACAATCACTTGCAATCTCCCAAGGTCAAGTAACCAATGATCAATATCCAGTCGTCAGTAAGCTTGTTTCTACTCGATATTCCACACCACCCTGTATAATCAAAACTCAGTGGATGGTATTCTGTTGAACTGGGGTTAAATTAGACCATATTTTTATGGAGTGCCAGTAGTCAACTTATTTATCAATTAAGAATTATTCTTCTGCTGCAAAATGTTTTCCAAAAATTATTATATGAAAAAATACATAGTACCGAAGTGATGATGTCACAAAAAACTCTTTTAGCATTTTAGGTTTATTTATACCATATTTTGGTAGAGCTTGAAAAATCCCCACAGCCCAAATTTGGTGGGAATCGGTCCATGGGGGCCTTAGATATGACCTCATGAATACATAATTAGCCCCATTGAAGTCAGTGTATTATTGGCCTGGTATTAAATGTTAGGAACCAGACCAATAATACATTGACTTTAATGGGGCTAACTATGTATTCAAGAGGTCATATCTTGGGGCCCCATGGACCGATTCCTACCAAGTTTGGGTTGTGGGTGTTTTCATCATGCTCTACCAAAATATGTAAAAAACGCTGATATGCAAAAAGTGAAAATTAATGACGTCTCACTTTTGTACTCTGTATGGATGTTAATTAACATAACATTATATTGGCCACGAATATGGAAAATACAAGCAAGCCCAGTATTCAATAGAAGTGTGATCTAAAATTCTAGTTTAGACCAGGGTTGAACCTAAGTTTTGAATTCTAGTTTAGACGAGGGTTAAACCTACGTTTATTATCAGAATACCACCCTGTATGTCTCAAAAGATGACCGATGGATCACTTCACATCCCCCCAATTTTTTTAAGCCCATTACTTAGAAACACACTCAATGGCAGGTGATATTCAGGTGGTTTTTCTAACAAACTTCTTTCTCTCCCTCATTTACAGTGGATGAGTACATCAGCGTGGCCAAGGAGAAGTTTGGTTACAACACCGAGCAGGCTTTGGGCATGCTCTTCTGGCACAAGCACAGCGTTGAGAAGTCTCTAGCTGACCTACCAAACTTTACACCGTTCCCTGATGAATGGACCGTGGAGGACAGGGTTCTCTTTGAACAAGCATTCAGCTTCCATGGAAAGAGTTTCCACCGCATCAGGCAAATGGTGAATATTTGTGACGTAGCATAAATTTCAAATTTATCAAAGAAAAATAGAATTTTTGATAGTGCATGACATTAATCATTACAAGATTATGTATCCATGCTGTCAATCTTTATCATTGCCTTAAAGAAAATTGTTTATTATAATGCAAAGGTAATATTAGAGCACTAATCACTTTTGAGTCATAGGTAGTCATACACAGTGGAGTATTGAAAAATTTGTTCTCTTTTTTTCCAGAAGTGGAACTGTTGGAAATAACTAGTAGAAATAGATGAAGATGAACTTGCTCTAAAAATTTAGCATACAGTAAGCATTCATTGATTTCAATACAAGCTCATTCATGTTCTCAAATTTGTGATATTCAATTGATATATTATTTTCAAAGAGTCTTTTTTTCTATTTACGTACAAAAATGCTTACCGGTATTCACAAATCAAATGTAATACATTGTCATAGACAAAAATGTCAACACTCAGATTTATTTTGTCTCTTCCCATTGTTGATTAAATTTGATGATACCTTTATCCTCCTTCAGTTGCCTGACAAGTCCATTAGCAGCCTGGTGAGATATTATTACCAATGGAAGAAGACACGAACACGCACCAGTCTCATGGACAAAAAGATTGTCAAATCATCAGCTCCTACTTCTCAAAAAGAAGGAAGGTAAATTACCTGTAAACATGTCACGTATTACAGTCTTTGATTCTGTGATTTTATAGTACAGTAGGTTCAAAATCTTGGATTTGTAATAAGAATGATTTAATCAATTGCAAAACTTGCAAATTTACAGTTTACTATGCAATTAACTTCAAGCTACCCACCCTGCATGAAGTTTTAATATCTACGTTATTGTCAGAATAGGAAATATATGAGGGCAAATTGCCCTTAAAACTCCCCCAAAATACATGCATTAGGACAACCATTTTTTCTAGAGTTGTCCCAAGATCTGTTCCAAACAGAAAATCAATATTCTATGTGTGGCAGAAGAATAATATTTGCCTTTACTGCACAATTACTTTTTACCCTAAAAAGTAGCCCTTCAAATGAAAGAAGTAGCCCCCAAAATTCTGAAATCACCCTAATATGGAAAAGAAAAATAGCCCCTAAAAACATGAATTATTTCCTACCCTGGTCATTGCATTTTGTATGTCATCATGTATCTCTAGGAGATAGGTGCATGTTTTATCTCTCTTGATACCCAACCTATGTGAATTGTTTGTAGTTTACAAAATCAGTTATTGTACTTTGTTTGTGTTCATCTCTGGAAGATTATATTTTTTCCCTTTTTGTCTTTCCTCCAGTGGAGAAGAAGAGCCTACTAAAGAAGATGAACCAGCTGAGAGCATGGAGACTGACAAAACTGAAGCAGCAAAGGTAAACAGCCATATACTAATGAATCTAGCTATTTGACATTATATGGGAGGGGTTCATGGTATGATTTTTTTTGTGATATTTATTTAGTAAGCATAATCCAGAAAATGACATTGTTTGGGGGAAAAAAGCAATTCTGGAGAATAGGTCATGTCTATTCCTCACATTTCTCACTAGTATTGGCTATATGCATATCTTTTTTAAGAATTACAATTGAATTATACAAGCTGCAAGTTTCAATCACAATCAAGTAATGATTTAACAAAATGTGTTTTTAGACAAAAAGTATTTATTCTGTTTAATTAGTTGATCAATTCTATATCAAATACTCAAAGAAGATGTTAAATTTGCTATTGATGTTCTTTCATGTTTTTGCAGGATGGAGCGACGACGAGTAAAAGTGTTTGTGGTAATTGTGCTAGTTCGGTCAGTCAACTTCATACTACACCTAAAGGACAGCTATGTCATCCGTGCTACAGCTACTGGAGGTATTCATGATTTCATAAATCTATAATATACAGATATCATGAGTATGAATATTCAGTCAGTGTTTTTTTATCTTGTATTTTAAGTGTAATGATGCCACATTTTTTGCAATTGTTAAGGCCCAGGACAGTAAATGTTGTGTGCATTACGATACTGTACAATAATCTCAAAATGCTCAATAAAGTTCAAAATGCTCCTTGTGAATCTTTTTATCACAAAATTGACAATATTTTGTTGCTCTTTTTTGTCATGATCTGCACATATGTACAATTGGCCTTCAACCTTTAACTTTAGCCATTCTGTGTACAGTTATCATTTGTATTCTGAAGTTGAATTTCAAGCTCTGCTCCCATGTGAAATCATTGACATTAAATTCTCTTCATTTTGATATGTCAGCTTTATCTTTACTCATGTGCTGGGCATTCCATTAAGTAAATTGAAACCTTTAACTGAGTCATATAAATTCATTAAAACAAATATTGAGATATAAGAACTGTGTAGGATTTATTTTCATGTTCTTGTCAATTGTTCATTTAATTGCAGGCGTACTGGTGTGATGCGTACTCACGTGGGCCCGGTGAGAAACGAGATCCAGACTCACCATCGTCATCATCCTATGAGGATGAAGAAGAAACCACCGCGAGGGATGTACGTAGATCGTGATGACCTTCTTTCTATGGCAACCACTCAGGCTGATGCCATCTTTAAGGGCTTGGATGCAGACATTGTTAATCTCAAAAGACAGGTGAGAGGGCATATAGTAATCTGCCAGACAAAGAGGGAAGCCTGTTATATTTCAGGCTTGGTCAACCATTGTCGAGACAAAGCTCATCAACAAAGTCAGCAGCCTTGAAGCATAAAAAAAAGTTGCACAATTTTTTTGTCAATGGTGTCCATTTAAAGGCTCTCAAATTTGTTATTTAGTACAAATGAATTTCTTTGATGTGCCGTATTGTCCAAGCAACCTTGGAATTCTTTTGTTAGTAAGATGATTTGCCTGACTGCAAACTTTTAAGAAATATTATTGAGCTTTGTTGCATATATGATATGCAACTTTTACCTGAACTACTTATTTCCTTTTATCAAATTTCTCTATATTAGTAATTCCATTGTCCATTGTTTACCTGTAGTGTTTGATAACAAAAAGTCTGTACATTTTTTCCTATTGGTTTGAAGAGAAAACAGATTTATTTCTTTATTTTATATGTTTTACATATTGATTTTCAGAAACGTTCTAGTGAGCATTTACAAATATCTTTTTAGAGTGTATTCACGATACAGTAAAAACACATATTTGGGTGTGCATCAATTGCCTGTACAATTCGAGAGCGTATTCCTAAGAGGAACGAATCTGTCAAATATCACATAGGCTACTGAACAAAAGTTGCTATTCAATACGAGACGGTATTCAACAGTCTAAAGTGCATGCGAGAATTACAACATGTACAACAATGAATGTAATGCAATACACAGCGTAGAGCACAATGACACTTCATGGCGTCATAATGAATTACATTTAAGTCATATTTCTACATTGACCTTATGAAGTGAGACCATATTAACCGATTGTGGTAAGTGACATGACTTGCTAAATCAAAATTTTCCCACTTTCTTTATTTTTGGGGTGGGAGCCCAACAAGAATTACCAGATTTATTTTTAAAATTCAAATTGTCCAGTTTTTAGGGCCATTAGACATGTTTAGTAACATATATTCAAATTTAATAACAAAGGTAGTTCTTGACAATGTGGAACTTGGGTATTATTCTGAGCATATTTCTTATTATTGGTAATATTCCCATTTTCTTGTCTTGTTTTGATTAAAGCTCCAGAATAACAAACAATTGGTTGGTCAACAGAAGGAGAAGATGATAGATGTTGATAGCTTTCGTCCTCCTGAACCAGCTCAGAGAAACAAATCAAGCTGGACCAATGATGAACAACTACTTGCTGTACAAGGTAAACAAAGATAGATCAGAGGCTTGTTATGCAAAGCATAACAATTGGCTGTACAGTTGATTCTCATGCTTGATTGCACGTAATAAAATATAGTCAAGCATATCAAATCAGTCCTTTGATCAAATGCCAAGCTTTGTGTCAGATGTTTTATTTATTTACCATTGTGATATCATGTATTGTACAGTTACATGAGCTTTATTAATGCAACTCTTATGGAATTAATTGATTTCCTTGTTAAAAAATGTTAATCATCATTATTTTCTCTATAAAAGGGAGGCAAAAATTGGTGTTTATAAATTTCATGCCGTTGTTGTGGCCTTTCTCACTATCGTTAAAATACTGTTCTAGAATGCCCATTTTAAACTCTATAAACAGACAGAGATTGCAAGGAAATATGATAATGTGTATTAGGGGAGATTATGATGTAGAACTGGAAGAACTTTGAAAGTTTTGTGTCCAACTTTCCAACATTTGTAAATGGGGGTACCCACAGGCCTCCCCTCCTGGCTTTGTAAAGTGGCAGTTTCAAGAGCCAATGAAAATTGTGCTACCTCAGTTTCTAGCCTGTGCTGTGTTTGTTTTTATAATTTGTAGGCTCTTTTGCAACCTGCAAACTTGGACTATTTTGGCATATTGGGAAAGGAAGGGGGCAAATCACCTTTTCCCTTTAATATGTTATGAAATTCACTGTTTTACTAAAAAATAATAATGAAACACAAATCACATTAACATATAATGTCCCCTTTTGCTTCCAAAAGACTCTGATATTATTATTATGTTCTAAATGTTCCATCCTACAGCCTTGATGGCCAGATGCTGACTTACTGCTTCTAGCCTTTGTGATGATAATGTTAATAATGGCTAACTTGTACTGATTTATTTCAGCTTTAAGGAAGTACGGTCAAGACTTTGAAGCAGTGGCTGATGTGATTGGTAATAAGAATGCTGCACAGTGTCGTGCCTTTATGGTGACCTTCAGAAGACGATTTAACCTTGACAAAGTTCTTGAAGAGTATGAAGCAGAGAAGAAAGCAAGGGGAGACACTAGTGAGGTAAGACATTCAGAAATTGAGTGATTGGATGGTATTACTCAATATCCTATTTTTTTCCTGATGTTGCGGTAGAAACATAAATAAATGAACTCAACCATTTTCATAACTGATAACAAGTGAACATGGAAGTGCCCCTGGCTTTTATAATTCCATACTTTTTCCTGAATTTGACAACTCAAGTTGTATGTTCTCCTTTGGAATCATTGTCTAGTTTCACTGTTTATTATTGTTTCTAATCTCAGCCACCTGTAAGTAGTGCTACCAGTACACCATCGGCCACTGCTCCCCTGGCTGTTCCAGTCATCTCTAGTGCCCCACCCCCTCTGCATAGACCAACGGCAGCACCAGCTCCCGTTGTCACTCAGTCACCCGCATCACAGAAACCTCCGCCTCTACAAACACAACAGCCAAGGTAGATAGATCTATCTTTTTTCAAAATTATACTTGTAGAAATTATTTTTAATTGTCAAGCATATCATTTGCTTTATTGCAGTTTCTGTAGTAAAAGTGGGGCTGATGCGATGAATGTTTTTTTTTAAATAAATTAATTATGTACTCCCATGATAAATTTGCCTTTAGATATAGCTTACTTGCTATGCAAGTCAGAATTTTCTTTAATGAGTGATGAGATCCTTTAACTTTAATAGAGAAAAGTTAAATTGCTTGCAGGAATTGTCTATTCCTTCAATTGCTCCAAGAATGTAGGTTGATGAGGCTTCTGATATCAAATTTGTTTTTTATTTGCATCTTGAGGAGAGAGACTGCTCATTTTATTATTCTTTTGACCTTTCAAGCTTGTAGAAAAAAAGAAAAGTAAAGGATAAATAATTAAATCTATATCTTATTTGGCCTGTTTTATTAAAGTATTCTTGAATTAAGGAAGATGTTTGTTGATGAGAAGCTCTTCCTTTTATGCATTTTGCACATTAAACAACAGCTCGAGCATATGCAAGCATGGAAGTAATAACTTTGTATGTCTGAGTAAATATTTTTTTACACAGATGGCATTATATAGATGTCTGTTATTATTAGCAGATTATTTTCATAAACAACAGATATGTATATAAGTCCCATTGATACGTTTGTTGTTAATAGGGTTACCATTTATTAACCAGTTTATCAAACCATCAAGTAGAAAATATAAGGTTATTATTTCATGCTGATTTACTTAAGTAGGCCAAGGGGTCATTTCATGATTGGTCAGACACCTGTGCTTCTCAGCCAATCAAAATCAAGGAAAATTGTCAGATAACAGTTATAGATGAAACCTTTTCCAGGTGCATTTGATGGATAGGTTGTAAATTACAGGACATGCCTTTATGATATTTACCTCTTATAGGTTGTAAATTACAGGACATGCCTTTATGATATTTACCTCTTATAGGTTGTAAATTACAGGACATGCTATGTGAAATACACTCTCGTGTAAATTTCTTTGATCAAAATTTGTAAACAAGTAGGAATGTGTAATTTACATTTTCACTGGGATCTTGTTTTTGAAGGAAATAGAGATTCAGTTATTGATACATAGACTAGGTTCATATAGGAAACATAGCATTCACAAATTTTTATGGTTGGATATTGATATTGCAAAGGCCAGTTGAAATTCCAGTGGATCAGAATCAATTTCTGTAAAGATAAAATATCAATATTAGCATAAAATTTGCTAACTTTAAAAAAAAATTAAGGGGGGGGTGTGATTTTTACTCAAGTCATTCCCACTTTTACAATTTATGATTGTTGAATTATTGAATTTTATTCTTATGTGTGTGAAGTAAATGATTATCCATGTATTATCCCTACCAGATTCCTTCACCCTCGAAGTGCCCTCCAGCAACCCCCACCACTGAGACCCAGCACAGCAGCATCCGGTCCCCTGGCCCGCTCCAGACCGCCCATCATGGGCCCCTTATCAGGGCATCCTCCTACCATAGGAGCCGCTACACAAAGGGAGCCGTCACCACAATAGATTTGCCTCATCATGCACCAGTACCATGTCATAGGAGGCTACAACCTAGCTTCATCCACTAGAATGAACACTATCGTGTGTTATAAATTATAATTCAGGAAATTGTAATGCATCCATTCATCTAATATATAAGTTCCTTCTGCTACATCAAACCCTTTAGCTCCTTTTTTCCCCCATTCATTTTACCGTTCAGCCACTTCTTGAAAACCTCAATTCATTTTCTAATGATTTGCCACTGATTGACGTTGTGAACCAAGCCTTGTTAATATGATCAAGTTTTGATAGATTGATCAATAAGACTGAATTCCCAAACAAGTTTAAGAACAATGACACATCGAACAACATTAGCTTGTGAGAATCAAAATGAAGTGCAGTAGTTCTGATTATGCAATGTGTGCTATTTTACTCTCTGTCCTTTGAAAAAGTTGATATTTCAATTTTGAAAGTACAAATAGAGGAAAGCAAGTGGACGACTTGGCTGTGATTGTACTGAAAACGAAGCCAAGACTTGGCTGTAAAACTTGCAGAAATGGGAAAAAACAGGTACTGCTTAAATTATGATGAAATGAATAAGATGTATCATTTGTAGCTCCTTTCACAAGTTATCTCAGGCATAGGTGGTATTCAGATTATTCTGTTTTCTTGCAAGTTTGTCCTCTTTTCAATGTGACTTTTCAAGCTTAATAGTCATGATATATAACTCGTGTCAGTGCACATGTTGCCTATTGTGATTTTTCACTAGTTTTGCATATATTTTTTTATATGTTTGATAGTAATTTTGTAATGGATACTTTCTTTGTTCCCATTGTTCATCCTACCTACTGACTTTATGAAAATATCTTTGTTGTTGTTGCAATGTGTTTAAAAATGTGTTAAAGGATTGCTTTGTAATATGTTTGTTTTTGTTTTTATTTTTTTAAACTTTGGAATTGAATTTCTTTTTCAAAAGCATTACGAATAGTAAGGTAAATGTCAGATTGTAAATAGTCAAATTACCTTAATTTATGAAATGCTGAAATATATGTTGATGTTGAGCAATTGAAACAAGACTTATGGGTTTCAGTTTTAACTGTAAATCCAAGGTAGACATTTAAAAAGCTGCAGATGAAGTCTAGAAATAGACTAGTGTTTCAATTCACATTTGTAGATATCAGTCCTATGTAAACATTTGTACTTTTCATATTGATACTTTGTACAATTATATTGGGGAAACTATGGATGGAAATCTTTTTGAGAACTATGGATAGTGTATTTGGAATAGGTAGTAAAGTAACAGAAAACTTGGTGAGAAAAAAAAATAGGGTGATTACATTTTTCACAGGATTTTGATGTGGAAATTGAAATATTTTCACCAAAATTTGTGTTGAAGTTTATGTCAGGTACCGAATTCCTTAAACAACTTTTGGGCAATTCCACTCTGGAAAACAGTTAATCCTTACTGTACTCATTATACTGGGCCTATTTTTGATCATCTCTCTGCTGATTGAGGCCCCCCTCCCATCCCCGTTAACTCAGCCGCTCAGTATGTGTTCGGAAAAATGAAATTTGCACAAATACCATTGACAACATAGTCTCAAATTATATGGTCAATTTTCCTGAAATTTTGCTTTGAAACTCATGATTTTAGTGTAAATGCCCCTTGAGAGAATCTAATGAAATATATTTTTATTGGGGTATGTGTCGATGAAATTCATAGGCAACTCTATTTTGATAATAACCAGCATTAAGATATTCATGCATTTATAACTTTTAGCATGAAACACATCTGCATTGGATTTGTACATGCAATCACATCTTTCAGCAACTTTTGGCATGGCAAGCAAGTATGAAACATTGCTTTGGAACCGCATAACCAGTTTTCATGAATATGGTCTCTGTGAAGATCTTATCTTAAACTTATCTCTTTGCATCTGCCAAACCAGCGGGAACTAGAGAGGCAGATAAATGAAAGTTTGAAGAGTTGAAAGGACAGTGACAACTCCTTACTAGCTGAAATTTACTTGATAGTTATTTTCTCACCAAGTGTCATAGTTGAATGGTCTCAAAGAGGTTGCAAAATTAGTGGACTGGTTAAATTCTTCAGCACAGTTCTTGTATATATATATAGATTATTTTATACAAATTCTTGTCTTCAATGAAAAAGGTTATTTACAAAGTAAATAGATGTTCATCCATTTTCACTTTAGTTTCTTAGTTATCTTTTATAATCGCGTTTAAGGACACATGTACATAGAAGCACAATACTACTAATTTGAGATTACCTGTAGAAGTGAGTGCTGCAAAATTTGGGGCTATAAATTGGCTCTATTTACCATTACCAGGTGGGTAAATGAATTAAACAATGTATACACTACATGTATTTTCCAACTCTTTCAACATGGGAGATTTGTAACCTTTTTAAGTGAAGAATTTTGATATCAGAATTTGGGTAGGCACTTAATTATACCATAATATATTGTAGTAATTTATTGAGTAGCTATGTAAATATGGAGGCTTAAGTGTAGGGGGAATTTTTTTTTCTCCTGCCAATACCACCATTCATTGTGACAATGTCTTATACTGTTAATGAGTCATCAAACCAGGTTTCATTTATGAATGTGAGGAGTTTCTTCTACACATTTTTCACATTTTTTGTATATTATATATACTGTTATTGTAAGAAAAAACCCTGTTCGCACATTATTTATTTCTGTTCTTGGGTTGTTTTTGAGGAATATTTGATATATGTAAAGACTCTAGGCTGAAAATAATGATTTGAACAGTTTTGCCTTCATGAATATGCAATGAGCAAGCTGGTGATGTCATAACCACACTTATCAATTCCAAATTTGTTCTCCAAGAATAAACAAAAATTTGATTATATATGCAGGGAGGCATATCATACACAAATGTGTGAAAATGTGGAATAAGAACATTCTTATGTTGCAGGAACATGACATCAGACCACCTATTGAATATTCATGACAACATTCATTTTAACCGTTTTCACGAAATGTATTGCTCATCTTTAAATTCAAACTTGATGAAATCTTCAGCTTTTTGCTCAGTGAATTTTATTCTTTATTTAGATGAAATTATTTTCAGCCCAGAGTACCCCTTCAAGCTATGCCAAAGGTGGTTAAAGGTAAATGCCAGTTGTGGTAACGACATCAAAATGAGTTCGTACAGAATCCAATGAAACGACCACCAAAGTGTCTGTTGGTATAAATAAAATATATGTGCCAAAGGATTCTGGAAGAAATTGTGTAATTGCTGAGAAATAAGCACAGGATTCGGGTCAAGTGTCGAGCCGACATTCAAAGCAATGATAATACTGTCTCACGTGCGCTTATCTATGTTGGTGATCTTCAGTGTGAATGTTTTTTAGCATAGATTTCAGTTTATGTAACTGTACCAGATCTAGATCCTCGATGATATACTGATAATTAAGCCTGGTTTTAGAGACTTTCTCATGAAATCAGTGTTTACTGCAACTACTGGCATTTCTCTTTAATTCCATTTCTGTCCTTGGATGTATTTTGTGAGAAGTGGACGTTATTTATAAAGCTTGACCTTGGGCTCATTTATCAGGCTGCATATTCTTTTTATCATATAACCTTAAATGGAGATTATCTATAATCCAAACTTATAACTACACATGAAATGACAAACGATGGAAACTACAAATACATTTTTCACTTGGATTTATTGGCAATACGTGACACATACAAAATGAAGGGCTCGAGAAATTTTCTTTTTGAGACGTAGAGTGAAGAGGGATATGGTCCTGTGTGTACATTATACCAGGCACAACGAAATCACTTCTACTATTGGCTGTGTTACGTAGAAGTTTGTCTTTCAAACATGAATTAAATATGTCAGCTGAATACATAATAAGTTAATTATTTCAATAAATGATTTGTAGGGAGAATGGAATACATAATTTGAATACTACACTTCACTACACACATATGGAATACCAAAACTAAGTTTGCAATTGGTTTAAGATATCAAAAGATCTGCAACATTAATTTAAGCTAACTAATGAATACTACCTCTGAAAACTGTTTCGTCTACCTGCAAGGTGAAAAATAAAATGGTTCAGTTCCAGGAATGGAATTACATGTTTACTGACTTCACAATGTATTAAAGAGTCGCATTTTGAATGCATAAAGGGAACTACTACTAATGTCCACTTAAATGGCTGTAAGTCCATCACCTATAAAGAATACGCACAAAAAAACAGATGAATACATGCTATGATAATGTCAGTTATTTCTCACCTAACTGCACAGTTTATGTGAGGATCGATGGTGGTGTAATGAGAGGAAAGCTCTTTATGACATAGTACATTACAACTAAGAGCACCTATATAAAGCAGTCATTATCGTTATTGATAGATCGTACTGCAGAGCAGTTGCAATTTCCTCTTTAACATTTCATCCTCATTAACATGCATGCTAGATATAAAAAGGTCTGAAAACAATATTCCATCTACAAAAAAATCAGTGCTCAGGAGAATTATCCCTGGCAAATGTGCTTTGAAATCTTGAGTTAATTACAAAATTAAAGAAAAAAAATTGAGAAATAAAAAAAATGAATACATCTTAGAGAAAAGCCATACTGCACTATTGCAAATAATAAGCACTACAATGGAATTGCAAATAAATGATTTTAAAGAAAATTAAAATTTTTCTTTGATTTGAATACAGTCTACATAAATTTTGAACATATAAAAGTAAATACATAGAAGTTGTAAGTAGGGCTGAATAAGATGAATTATATATATACTTCATCAAGATAGAATACTTTAATATACATTTACTACTGGCAACTATTTCAGGTTTCTTTTTTTTTTTTAATGTGACCTAATTTATCTTATCCAGTTTTATATTGACTGAGTGGCTAAGTCAATTAAATGAGTTCATGTTAAGTAGCCATTTTGAATTTTGTAATTGGACAAGTGACACAGGCAAACTCATGCCTGCATTCTAGCTAAGTACAATAGAAAAAAGTCAAATATTTTTTTGTAGATATAAGTCACACCACTATAAGAACATTTACATACTTTTTTTTCTTATGCAAGCTCTAATTATGATTTCGAAGAGAGAAAAACCACACATAACGTTAGATGTTATCTTGATTTAACTAATTTCCCCTACTGCTTAATTTTTCTTTGTACAATCTGCAGAAAAGAAATGACATTTACTACACAAAGGCCCATAAAATGGACTGTATGTCATGGACTAAGCTATTATTTAAGATGTTATTTTTCTGGATCACAACACACAACAAGAGCTGATAAGATTTATACCCTTTTCCTCTCTTCCCAAAGACGCTAAACATACAGATCATACTGTACAGCAGTTCAGATGCATGCCTAATATTTAAGATATACAACTATCAAGATACAACAGCAATTTGAATAATAATTGCAAGAATTAACAACTTAATATTTATACACATTCTCTTTTAAGATGCCTAAAACTACAACACCAAGATACTCACATACACATCATTTACATGAATATTTACCTCTGTATACATTTTGTCTACATCACAATTGGATATTAAAAAGACAAGTTAGTGTCAGCTATTAAATATAACATAATGCAGAACACGCAGTTAAGGTCTTTGTGTGCCTACAAGATGGATAGACAAAAGTACTCCTCATCGAGGTACAAGGTAACGTCGTTTCGGGTACTGGACAATAATAACAATAATTATATCAACAGGCAGTACTGACTTCAGATACGATTCATCTACTTATCATAAGTTACAGTTTGACACGCCTTCGTTTCAAGTAGTGACATACAAAATGCCAAGTAAAAATCTCCGCTACCCGAAGCTCAATGAATCTAAGCTATATGGGCTTGGTATCACCCCTAATGACTAAGAGTATGGGTGTTTAAAGCATGTTATGTCCAATGAAAGAATGAATCGCCTTTCTGCCTTTCTACTTATTTCTTTGTCATTTCTACACACAAGGGGACTCGCAGGGAGATAATCTATGCATATGATTTACATATGGAATGCCGCATGCACGTCTTTGATAAAAACCCTCCTCGTCTCTTTTTTAAATATATTCAATAGAAAGAAAAACAAACGTCTTGACGTCAGACCTTCTCCAGCGCTGTTCATTCACAGCGCGCCGATATTCTCAAAGACATGCCTAGTTTACAAGAACTTCAACACTAACAGCCATAAAGCCAATCAACAAGCTACCAATTTTAGTTGTGTCTATCATGAACTCACGCTACACTTTATACATATATAACATCATCACTAAATCACCACATGACAGCGCAACCGTAGAATAAGAAGAAGCAGGAAAGCCTAGTTTTTCTTTCATACCGATAGTCCAAAAGCCTTGCAGCGAATAAGTCCTTGACAAATCTGTAAAAGTAATTTAAAAAAGAGCACTACCATTCCAATATCTTTTTTTTCCATGTCCGTCCGATTCAATATCAATCCATGATAACAGTAATAGTACTTCAACAAATGTCATGATGTACAAGGGGGCTATACATGGGGAAAGTAGGAGGGGGAGGGGGGTCACCATTGATTATCTGACCCCGCCTCGGGGCTCTCACTTCCGCTTGAGGGTAAAGAGGCCCTTTCCCTTGGCCTTCTTGCCCCCTGGTGAGGTGGAGTCCGCTGGGAGAGTTTGGGCTCTTCTCTGTTCCTTGGATGCAGATTCCCCAGTACCAGAGATAGCTGTATGAAGCTGGTTCAGCCAATAGCCCAGTTCTTCACTGTCCTTTGCTTGGAATAGATATTCAGATGCATCAGCCAACCTGTCAAAGAAAATGAAAATCAAACAATCCTAGGTAATCAAATGTTTAAAGTTGAAATTTTTGAATGGGTATTTATTGTAAAGATGAGATAAAAATTTATTAACAAAACATTCCAGAAAACACAAGAAAACGTGTGTTTCCACTCTGTAACCTTATGATTAACGAAGATTTTGATAGGAATATGGTGCTATTTTATTCTAAAAACTTCTTTAACCCTTATAAGACTGGGGGGGCTGATTCAGTCCCCCCCCCGACATTTTTGGCGATAAATCCTTGTCGCTCGCTGACTTTTCACTTCCAAGTCTCGTGCAACTTTTGAGACCAAAATTGCGACCCCAGGTATGCGATTCCAAAATTATGCAATATTCATAAGTGCATGCAGACCCAAAATTGCTCAAAAACGTGAATTTGTGTACAAATCCAAAGCAAATAGTGTTTTTAGCCAAAATTCATAAATGTATCATTATTTTACCTTTCACGGATTAAAATAAATTTTTATCTTGTTTATAGTCAAAATAAAGTCCTTGACTTTCCATAGAAAAAACACAAGAAGTAAAAACAAAGAAATACGCAATAAATAACTGTGATGTTGAAATTTTTTAAAAGTACATTTGATCAGATTCCTATAAAGAGTCTGTGAATTAAAGATTAGCATTTAAGTAATTAGAGAAAACTTGATGTTCTGCATATATTAGCATAATTAATTAATATGGAGATTTTTGGCAAAATTTGAACTTTTAGTTTTGTAGATTATGCCATGGGTGACGGTCGTGCCAATTTTTTTGCAATCAAGCGATCGACGGCGAGATCAAAATGGAGGGCTGAATCAGCCCCCCCCTCCCCCTCTTCTTAGGCGTCAACAAGGCATTTTAAATTGATTTTCATTTTAAAAACAAGATCCATATGACACAGGAATGCAGGAGGAGTGATTCACTAAGCTCAAATAAACTTCTTTAAAGCTATAGGCCAATCACATCAGAATTTCAGCTCATCAGAGAGTCAATTAGTCAATAAATGCATGAGCAAGTGAATGAATAATTAATGAACAATTAAAACAAAACAAAGTCAGGTTATAGTTGGACTTACTTGAGCCTGAAGACATATTTCTTCTTGGTGTAGTCTTCTGCGTATTCCGCAGTAGCCCCAGCCAGATTGAGAGGATGTTCATTATTGAATGGGATTTCCTTGAGCTTGTTCTTAGGATCCTTGTAGAACGAGAGTGATTGGCCATGAGTCACTCCGTATACATGGTTCCAAGATCTACAAAAATGGATACAACAAAGAATTATCAGAAAAATAAGGCCTCATACTCTGCCAACACGATGCACAGAAATCCCAGTTCAGCTTTACAGCAAGCTGCTATCTGGATTATTTCTATTAGCTACAAGGTACAACTCTGAAATCTATTTTTTTATCAAAATGAAAACCTAAATATAATGCACATGATTTTTTAGTAATTTTCTGTTGTCAGAGTGCAGATCATGTCAGATAAATTCAGATAATGCAGTAATTCTATATAGTTTGGGAGTTTGCTTTCAGATCATGTTTGATGCAATTGGTTTTCTTGTCTATATTAGCGAGTAAATAACCTCAACATCCTTGAATTTCATGCATTTGATAAGGGATTCCCTGAAACTGAGGGCTATATCACAACGAGTTGATGGACCTTTATGTTATGTAAGGCACCAATATGCACATAACACTTAATGGAAAATCTAATGGATAACTACACAAAAACTTGCTTTCCCCCGAGCCTTATCTGATCAACATAGTGATGTGTTACATACTGCATGGAACTTAGCATTTCAAAATGATTTCAGTCACACTTACTTCTTTCTGAATGACACCCTGGTGATTTTATTTGGGAAAAAATAGTAATCAACGGTATTCTCAAGCTGTGTTTCTGTTTTTAAGAAATACAAACTAAACCTCAGATAGGAGGCAAAGAAATTTGTCATTATAGAACAAGGAACAGCATAGCAGGGGTAATAGTATGCAGTGCTTAGAAACATTGTTTTAAGCATTACAAATATATATGTCGCATTTTATTATTATTATCATTATCATTATTATTAATATTATTATTATTATTATTATTATTTTTATTATTATTATTATCATTATTATCAATAGAAGACCTACCTGTTAGAAGCCTTCTTGCCGCTTGGCTCAAATAGGTACTTCCTCATGAGGAAACCTTCAGCTTCATTACTTCCACCCAAGGCTCCTGCTGGTACAGTTCCTGGTGCTGGTTCTTCTTCAGCAGCCATCGGTTCATCATCATCTGGGCCTTCTGCACCGTCTACAGCTGTACCGGCATGGACCTCCTTCTCGGCTTCCTGGCTCACCATCTCTTGTACTTCTTCTACGTACTTGGTGGCAGCTTGCCTGAACGTAATAAAGGACATTCAGATGAAGTCTTATAAAGAATATTATTTATAAATAGTAATCATAATTGTCATAGTAATCATACTCTGTGGATACATGCCTGAAATAGATAGCATTCAAATGATGTCTCGTTATTCAAAATAAATCAGCATCACACACATGGATCTTAGTAAGCTTACGAAATATTCATTTGATAACTCTTGCTTGAATACTCCAAAGGAAGTTGTGAACATTCATATACCCTGAGAAAGTAAGCCAGAATCGGACAACGGCGATAATGGTAATTAGTCTAAGGAATTCTGCTAGAATGAATCTCTATCCCAAGTCGAAGAGGTAGTATCAATGTACTTGATGAATTTTAGTTAAAAAATTATTGGGTGAAGAAATACTGTTAACAAGCATATTACATTTTCAGGTTTTTTTCCTCCTGATCAGCATATTAAAAAAAAAAGTAATTACGATATTCATGATTGGTAATGATTTTATGAGCAACCATGACCATATCATAGATTTTGTCTCTTTTTCTATTAGAAAAGAGAGAAATTATACTCTTAAAGAGCAAGGTTACATACACAACTGCATGTTTTACAAAGACTGCAACCCTTTACATACCTAAGCTCTTCCTGTTCTTGGTGTTGTTGTTCCTGCTCAGCTTCTTCCTTTGCCCTTCGTTCCTTCTCTCTTTCCTCATTCATGAAGTCATCCACAATCTTGTGTTTGAGAGACGGTGATTCCTTCATAGGTGGAGAATCCTCACCAGCGGCACGGCGGGCCTCGTCTTGACGTTTGCGTAGTTCTCTCAGCTCAAACTAAGGAGAGATAACAAGGGGTATACAATAAGGTCCAGTTTCTCATGAAATGTAGTCACAAAAAAAATCAAGAAATTTAGGGATTATGGAAAGGGTAGAAGCAAGCCAAAGGAGGAAAGGAGGTTGAAATTATCTATACTGGGTTGGAGAAGGGAAATTATAAAGATGCTTATCAAGTTGTTGGGGGTAGTTTTATGTTAGAAGCATCTGGAGTAGCAGAATGAAACCCTTTTCTTTGTATCCTTGTTCATATTCATAGTTATAACAATTTTTTTTTAATTGAAAATTTTCCCTGGGGTAATTTAACTTCAACCCCCCCCCCAAAAAAGTATTAGTTTAAAAATTCAACAAGAACTTATTCATTTAAGTTTTCCATATGAAAATGCAAAATAAAAACCCTCTATAAACCATCTTCACATCATCCCATTAATTGCCCAATTAAGAAAATTCTTTTATAAAAATTTACAAGCTGATATTTCAATAGCAAAGTATATTTTTATCTCCATTCAAATGCATTTAATGATGTCAAGGAGCCAAAGGTACTTAAGACTCATTGTGAAGGTTTAAGATTCAATATAGCATTTCAACATGGAGACAAGGCATGGGAATCGCAAGATAAAATTAACCCTCCACCATGAAATCATACAGAACATCTTTATAAAGATCAGTCATGTTATTGATGGGGGGAGGGGGGAAGCATGAAGATCACATGGAAGATTCTTGAGAGATATGAAATGTTGGAAAAGTTGTAATACTAAACAGCAAGAATTGAGAGAGGCAATACCCAGAACCATGACAAGATATATAATTATATATGCATCACAGAATGCCTGCTACCAGGTAAGAGGTATTGTATACATGGATGTCAATGAGAGAAGATGACTTGGGCTAAGGCATATAAACTCAGAACTATGATCAAATGGAAAAATTGGTAAAAAAGTAACTGCGTATTTGAAGATGGCATTTGCTTTTGCATGAGCAATCTTGCGCACTGAAAACACCTCACTCTGCGAAGAGCTGTGAAACAAGAGAAGCTTTGGCAGTAAATTCTCTTGTACATCAATGAAATACAGAGTATCCAAGTTAGGCAAGTGCGACAACTTCGTCAAGTTCAAGTTATCTTTGGTTTCATTAAAATGTAGGAAGAATGCCTCTTCAAGGCAACGACATATATTTTGCCTCTGGGATCAAAATAATCCTCTTTTAAAATGGGAAAATGTAAAAAGCAATATTGCAATAACACTGTTACCAATGACATAGTCATCACTTTGAAAGGGTGTGTTGGATTCATATTTACGATAGAGAGCTGGGATTTGCGAAGGATATCAACTATATCAATTATCTTGTTATTACAAAAACAAAGTGATACCATCTCACTGAATATTGGATAAGAGGTACTGTCCCTAAAGCGACATTTTTGCATTCTTGCAATATCTAACTTGGATCTCTGTCAACCCCCCAAAATGATCCCGCTATTTTCAACGATACTTACAGGCCCCAGTCGAGGATCTGGCTGATTTTTCTACAATTATTTCAAAGCAGTGACATGCAAAAGCATTGATGAATTATTTGTTTTGCTCGATTCTAACTTTTAATCTAAAAAAATCTTGATGAATCCAAAACCACATATAGTAATCTGGAGACTACATACTACCTATTTTTCTACCTAAAAGCAAGCATTTGGTGGCTGTTGTATTTCTAATATAATGATTAATGAGTGTGAGTTAACAATCAATAAGGAGAACAGACTACAATATAAATTTTACCAGTTAAACTTATTGCTGCAGTAAATCAAAACACTCTCTATAGGTTTGAATGTTTCAAATGTCATAGTCATGGATGTTTATCCAGAGAAAACTTGCAAAGAATAGAAACATGCACCTTGAGATTTACTTGCAAAGAATAAGACTTCTTTTAAAGAAAGAGAAAAAAAGGGCAAGGATGTGATAAAACAGGGTAGATTCCAGGCATTTGGGTTGGAAAGGTGTGCTTGGTAATTTTGTTCTTTAATTGCACAAACATAAAGTACTTTGGCATAATATGCTTATATCATACAATATTAGCACATTGATTAGTATAGATAATCAATTTACACAAATTAACCCTAAATAGACTGGGCTATTTCGACGCCTAAGAAGACTGGGGGGGGGGGGGCTGATTCAGCCCCCCCTTATGATCTCGGCCGTCGATCGCGCGATCGCGACGAAAATTGGCACATGCGTTACCCATGGCATTATCTACAAAACTATAACATCAAATTCTGCAAAAAATCTCATGTCTCATTAATTATGCTAATTTATGCGTAAAATCATAAGTTTGCTCTAATTAATAAAATAATGCCCCTGAAATGCTAAATTTTGTTTCACATACTCTAGATAGGCATCTTATCAAATTGATTTTGAAAAAAATTCAAAATCACATTTATTTTCTTATGTATTCTATTGTTTTCTAAATTTCTTATGTATTTCTTTGTTTTTTGACTTTTTGTTTTTTATTGTTTTTTCAATGGAAATTGTCGGGGACTTTATTTCTACCATAAAAATTATAAAATTAATTGATTTCAAGCAGTTAAAGTAAAAATAATGATACATTTATGAATTTTGGCTAAGAACACTATTTGCATTGGATTTGTACACAAATTCACGTTTTTGAGTAATTTTGGGTCTGCATGCACTCACGAAATGTTGCGGTCAAAAAATTTCGCGCGGCAGGTTTATCGCGAAAAATGTCAAGCCCCCCAGTCTTTTTAGGGTTAAATATTGATAATCTACTTCCAAGATTTTCCTTTTGGTTCTTGTGATTAAAAAAAATAACTTGACACTGTTGACCACTTATGTCCATTACATAACAATACTGAAAGCCTTTACTAAACTTATTTGGTAGAAGCATCTTTATTAGAATACATTTAAATTGTCTCAGTTAAAAATAATATAAAAAAATCAAGCAATTTATTTTAAAAACTGGACCAACTTATTAACCATCACATGAATAACATGTTAGAAATACTACATGCAAGAATATGACATACTACTCATTATTTTCCCTATTTTCTTCCCCCATCATTTTTAGTGAGCTATTTAATTAGTTCTCTTCTAACCATAAACTAACAAGCAGGCATCTAACCATTCTAATCCAATTCTACAGCTACACTTTATAAACAAGGATAGAGTAGAGTCTTTTAAACATGTACTGGAGTGACGAATGTGAGGGTTAGACTTACTGTTGTTAGTTTCTCGAGTGCTGTGAATCTCTCTTCTTGACAGTAGAGGGCCTTCTCGAAGGCCTCGTGCCTCTTGATCAATTTCTCAACCTCGTCTAGTGAGTTCTGAACATATAAAGCAAACAAAAAAATATCAATTTTCCGTCCTTTTTCTCTGTATACAATTTTTTTTTGTGTGTGTTTCATTACAGAACACAGTCTAAACAATCATACGTTGACATCTGTGTTGACATAATTACTTGAAAAATGCAAATTACAAAGCAATGTTTAAACCTATCACTTACATACCTAACAACATTAGCATCATCATTGACCATTTTCCTTCCATCAATTAGGAAGATTCTTTTTCGAAATCAAAATATGGATCTTCAAATGAACTATACACTCTGTTTTGATATATGTTATACATCAGAGCAATATCATAATTTAGTATGTATGTCTGACCCCATATAAGTGGAACTTTCCTGAAAAGATTTGCCTATCTTTTCTACATCCAATCAAAAGTTGTCATGCTCTCATATCAATATGATTTGAGCAGTTCCCCGAGTGAAGTTAGAATTGAGAAAAATCTAGAACATAGAACATTGTTGATGCTGCGTATCAACTATGTTTACAACAATGCGATACTGCCTATCCCACTCATGGATTGATCATGGATTCTGATAGAGAAGAAATAATATGACTTACTCCATAGTCTTCACTTCTCAGGTACTGTTCTTGGCTGATCAGCCAGGCTTCAGCAGCATGGGCATCACGGGCAAATTGGTATACCTCAAGAACTGAGGAAAAATAATTCCAATTAGAAATCAGTTAAGCACAAGATTTGATATGTGTAACACATACCTAAAATTACAGAGAACTGAAACCATCTACCTATGGTATAGATGTAGAAGTTGATATCACTGAGATCAAGTATTACCTAAAAAAATTTGCATATCTGAAGCCTTCTACTTAACCTTGTGGATGAAGTAATTGATATCACTGGGTCGCATTCCAAAAGAAATAAAATTAATCTGTTATTATAGACAGCAATCATATAGGCATCAACATAAATAGTGATGTGATTGACAAGATAGACCCAACCCATACTTTAATGCATAACATCATAGATCAGTAGAATAATGAGCAAAGCTCCTGATACATGAGAAATTAGAAATGTATGCCCTGTAAAGCTGAGTTACATCACTGCCCACCCCCTCAAAAAAAAAGAATTAAGGGGGATCATAGCATCATACCTCATCGAGCAAAATATTTTTCTGAGTTACATCATAGACAGAGTTCAATGTACATGTTTTTTTCTTGATGGGGTAAATATATCTATTCTCATTGATGGTGTATAACTGAAATTGACTAGAATAGTAAGTACTTACTGAGCTGTAGGTATTCCCATCTGTGTTCCCATTCAGCGATCATTTCTTGACGTTTGCTACCAACCTGGACTAGCTTGGCATGGATCTACATACAAAGAACAAACATAGATGAAAGAAGGATAAAATATGAATATTAAATCATATGGAGATAGGCAGAGAGTAAGAACACACACAAAAAAAATAAAGAAAATACATGTCAGAACAAGGAATATAATGAAAGTGTATCTGTGATCCTCAAGAATATACACACCCCTAATAGAAAATATACAATAGCAAACTGCTGCAGTAATCACAAAATAGTTCCAAAGCTACTCAAGTTATTGAAAAAGAGGAAACAAGATACATACTTCATCTAAGGATTGTTTTTCTCCACTGAGTCAGCATATAAATATATAACTATACTAAATATAGTACAGGGCAATGCCCTTCAACATAATACATGACATATTTGTCTCCACCTATGAATGCCTACAATTACAAGCAAAGCAAAACCTCACTTGGGTGAGAGAGTACAAACAGAGAGAACAAATTAAAGCAGCTTACATCCTTAGATGCGTAGTGATCTCTTGCCAACATGTCTTTACCCATGGTGAAACATTCTGTGAAGTTGCCATCCCTAGTGTCAATCTCTGCTTTGATGTTCTGATGGCCGTTCATCAAAAGCTCAACACCGGATACATCCCTGAAGGAACAAAATCCAATACTATAATAAATATCTTGTATTGAGGTTTAGGAATACATTTGTGTTCCCTACTAAAAGCTGATACATCTCAATTTGCATGATAAAATACAAACACAAATAAGAAAACAACCAACATTCATTCAACAACAATAGTAATATCTCCACTGAAACCCCTGCTCCCAACCCAACCGTAATCCACATTTTATGAGAATTGCTAGGAAAATGAGGTGAATGACCCGCACAATTTTCCACTGCATTATTTAAATAATAAGCAGTAACATAAGTAATGAAATTTAAACAAGTTTAAAAGTATGTCTTACACATCTTCATATCGTCAGATACTAAGGTGTATGCTAACAGCTCATATCCCAAAATTGATAACATAGGTTTTGCGACCTCAACCAATTACAAGCTGCTTCAATGAGATTGCCGTCCAACTTAAAATCTTCTAAAACTTAAAAAGTTTGACTTGTTCATACCTAGCTTTGTCCTGGTTGATGATCTGGAGCAGAATGTCTTCCATCCACATCATGAGTGCCCTGACAAGGTTGAGGAATCTGAAGAGCTCATCAGTCTGGTCTAGCCTGACTGATCGGAACTGGATAGATGAGTTGAGGTTGTTCCAAGCATCTACCACCTCCTGCTCTCTGTTGTCGATCTCCCTAGCCTTGTCACCGGCATAGGCAGCTCGAAGACGGCCAGCCTCCTCTTGGACATCTTTCACCTGAATAGATTAAGAAGTTGAAACAGCATTAAAAGAAAGAGGCTTAGAGGCTGCTCTAGTAAAGTTTCAATGATTCCATAGTCTTCATCCAATTTTTCTGAGAACTGCACTTCTGTATTTATAATAATACTTCAGGAAATTTAACTGAAATGGCACGTTCACTGAAGTTTCAATTCGCAAAAAGAAAATATCTCTCAAAATTAGAGACAAAATATAGTGAAAGAACAGAAAATATTGCCTCCAATGTCTATAGAGTAAACAGGCATAAACAGTTATTGGGAAAGATTACCTTATTCATTTTCCCAATAACTTTCAAAAGTGTATCAGGAGCTTGAAGCCTTTCTACAGACATGTAATCATACATCTGAATACTGCATCTCCTTTGGAAAGTCAGTGATCCTGAATACTAACAGGTTTGAAACTTATTTCTCTACTCATTGAATAATTTTCAAAGGGAATTAAAACTGGAAATGAACTACTGTGGTGATGAGATTGCAAGGGGACGTACCTGTTGGCCAAGAGCAGAGAGATCACTCTGGAAGGAGACGTGTTTCCTCTGTAAGATGGCTACTGATTGCTGATCCTTGCCCAATTCCTCTGACATCTCCTGTTGCTTCTCCTGTAATAGAAGAAGAACATTCAAAGACAAATATTTAGAAGTTGAAAGAATTATTTCCCATCCCTAAAACAAAACTTAATAAAGGGGATAACCAAATAAACTACCACTTCTTCCTTGGGTCATGATAGATAAATATCATGAAGTAGAAACTTATAGTTTTACACAAGTACAATTTGGAAATATCTCCAAGACATGTTTCTTAGAATTGATACTTCCCAACAATATCTACTTCTCATTTGATTTATCAAGTCACATTCCATTATTAAAGTAAAAACCCCTTTTATTCATTGTGATCAGTGACAGTGCTCCTGAATAGAGTACTTACCTGGATATGTGCAAGGACATCCTTGGCATCAGAGTAGAACTTGTGAAGCTCATATGATGCAGCCAACATCTGGAAAGACAAAAGTGAGGAAGAGAAATTTGTTAAGAATTTTTCAAGAATCTGGCTAATTAACAAATATTTGAATTAAAATGAAATGAACCTTCACAAAAAGTTGGAAAAATTAATTTCAATGTTTGATAGAAAACTATACTAAGGTAGTAAGGATTACAAATGAATGTTACTGTAATAAAGAAAACAGTACCAGGGAAATGGATGGATGAAACAGAATGAAAAGTAAATATTTCTATGAAGAGCTTACTTTGTGTATTTTGTTTTGCAATTTTTTACTTTCACATTAAACTTAAAGGCAATTTGCAGGGTTTCTAAATTACAAGGTAATAATTTAAATCTAAGGAGTCAACAGGTCTTTGCATTTAAGTATTATTTTTCCATTGGGGAACAATCATAAGAAAAAACAAATATCATATCTTTCACTCACTCTTGTCCTTGTGTCAATGAGTTCAAGGAGATCAGCCCAAGCTTCATTGATTTGGTCTTTCCATTCGGCAATGGTTGCAGCATCGGCATGACCCTCGTTGATGAGGGTATCGCAGGTCCTGTTGGTGTGGGCAACCTTCTCTGTGCCAATGTTGTGGGTGTCACGGGCAAACTCTGAAAATCGTTGCTGCAACATCTGAGTGACAAATACAGGATGAATTCATTACACATCGCTCTACACATACTTTCAAGATCAAACATCTCTTAAGAAACATATATTTTCTGAAGGTACTTTCCCCATTGCGAAATCCCTACCACTGCGATTATCTAACATTAAGTAATGCTCATGCAAAGAAAGTGGTTAACACATTCCACTGAGAAGTAGAGACCATAAAAGAACGAATGAGACTTTCTATCAATGAGTGAGTAAAATCAAATTAGTACCGATAATGATGTTTAATTATACTCTGAAAAAAATGTCATTTTTTTCCAAGAATTCTTATGTTTTTCAACACACAGTTGTTACATATAGATAAACAAAGCCTATTTAAATTCTTATAATATATATATATATATATATATATGAATACCCCTCTTCCCCTCCCCATATGGGAACAAAAATGAAATGCCAACCATACCGTAACATGTTCAAGGTCCTGTCCAAGTTCATGTGAACCAGCAACAACTTCCCTCTCAGCGATCCATTGCTCAATGTCATCAACTTCTTGGTTGAGGGCAAAGAGTCTGGTAGTCTCTTGGAGGCGTGCTCTCCTCTCCTCGGCAAGATCCTTCAGACCGGCATAAAGTTTGTCAATCTGAGATTGACGGATTGCAATCTGGTCACTGTTAGAACATAATACAAAGAATAGGTAATATGCTTACAATGAAAACAAAATTACTAAACACTACAGTCAAGAAATACACGATATCAATACACTGAACCTTCAAAATATGTATTTTGGGTGGACAATATTGCTTGGCTAAAGGACACAAACCTGCCTGATTAATCTACCTTTACAACCTTACAAATATGTTATCATATGTTCAAAAATTTGTAAAACCCCAAGACTTTGACAAATTTCTTTTGCCAGCACCAGTCAGGATCACCCACCATTCAGAATTTTTGACCATCACTCAATGTAATATTGCACCCATGCAAGTGGTACTAAATGCCTCACTGACAAAGAAAAGATAAAACCTGACTCGTTTTTATCCCCCTCAACCCCTAGGGCAAGATGTAAGGCAATTTTCGGAGACAGCCTCTAAAAAGTACCCAGTGACAACCCTGGGGTACCCTGAAAGTGAAAAATGCCTAGTGAAGTTATACCTCTGTGGATGTCCTTCATCGATGAGTTGTTTAGCCTCATGCGAGAGCTCATTGATGGTCTCCGCATAGTCTTCTACAGCATTCTCAAGGATGGCATGCTTCTTAGCCATGGTAGCAGCACTGGCTTCATCCTTAGCACGTTCTTCACCCATCATGTACAGCTCCTGTTCACTCATCCAGGCTTCAGCCTCCGCTGCATTGAAGTAGTACTGTAAACAAAACATCAACAAATCATCAGTAACACCATTTTAAATACCCCGCTCTCTGGACTAACTACCTAATATGCTGAATTGTTTCTATCAGTGTTATTTCTGCCAAGCACACAGCAAAACAACCACATTTTCACTTCTTTATTCATATTTTCACATATCTATAAGAAGTGAATCAAAATGCAACAAGTCATGAAATCTTTTGTGAAATTTTCAGTCTTGAAGCATAGTCACAAAAAATTATGTATGTGAAAAATATAAATATGGAGAGAACAAGAGAATTGTACATAGGATCATTTCATTTTCTTTGAGACAAAACAACAGGACACAATTTAATATCAGACTCAGAATAAACCACTTTGCAACTGTTTCATGGCAGGTAATTTGATGTTCCGTTATTATATGTTATCAACAATTTCCTTGATAATTGTATGTACATAAATAAAGGCAAGGAACCATTCCATCATACACAATACACTAAACTAAATACACTGCCACGATATACAAAATGTAGAAACAGTTATTGCAAGTACTTTGATCAATTAATAAGAATCTGTACCTAACTACATGAACATCTTCATCTTAAGAATGAACATGAACATCTTCATCTTAAGAATGTGAAATGTTCTCACCTGTTGTGCCTTATTTGAGTCAACCAGCTTATCTTTCCTTTCCGTAATGGCTGACTTGAGCATGATGACATGTTCCTCAAGCTCTGTGATGCTGACCTTGATGTGTTCTGATTGAGGATGACCCTGTTCAATCATGGCCTTACCCCTCTCGATCACCTCCTCAACCTGAGGCACGTGGCCCTCCACCTCGGCATTGAGGGAATTGGTCTTCTTCTGCAAGGTCTGTACTGCCTGGAGGTTGTTCCCAACATCGTGGGAAGTAGCCAGGGGCAGCTTCTCCTGGACCCAGATCTGAAGCAAAAGGAAAAGACAGTATAAATAACATGTTCCGGATGAAAAACATGAAAAAGTTGATAGGGATGTGAGAGATATGTAATATCAAGTGTGACCCATCAGGGGAGTTTTTCAGGACTTGTCAGACGTTTTATCCAACAAGGAGTCCCAACAGTGATGACAGAAACAGTCCTTCTCAGCCAATCAAAATCAAGTTCAGTTATGACGACTTGTCGCACAAAATTGATGAAATGTTTCCATGTTTTTTCCCAATAGTAACTCATGTCAGAATCCATTTTATATTTCATATTTACTCTGAATATCTAAATACATTTGTTAATATGTATGTGTGCACTTACGTTGCATGTACCTGGATTGCCAATAACCAATATCCCAGGCTTATAACTTTTCTATTACTCTTACATATATGAATTTAAAAAAAAAGAGTTTTGTGAAGGATTGTATTGATATCAACACTTTTTAAAGATTTTTAAAAGAATCCAAAGATCCACCTTAAAAAGAGGTGTAGGAATTGTAAATGTTTCTCCTTGACATATGGCATTGCCGTTACAACATTATCAAAAAAGACATGACTTTTGAACATATTAAAAACATTATCAAATTTAATGGTGAGGTGACAAAATAAAGCTCTACTGGAATTTACTCCAAACTGTTCACAAAGGCCAGTGTCGATTACAAAAATCTTACCTTCTCGTCATCAAGATCCCTGAGAACCTGGTAGCCTTTCTGTTGTGCCTCCAGCTCTTCTCGCCTCTTCTTGAGTGGATCTGATAGGTTGCTGAATCGAGTGGCCATGGCTTCCTTCTTGGCCGTCACCTTCTCTATGTGTTCAGCATTCTCTAGTGAGGATACCTGGCATTGTAAACTCTCTACCTCCTCTTGCTTGATTACCAGGAACTGTTCATAGACCTGAAGGAAAACACAACATCCATTCCGTCAAAATCTATTTTCACAATATATTTTACAATCAATGCTTTTGGTTTAGACAGATACCAAATCCAGATCAAACAAGTCCTTCACAGCACAGACCTTGTTTATAATCTCATGTTCATTCCCAAATCATAAAAAATCTTTGTTAGCTTGTTAGACATCATCATCATCAAGTAGTAGACATTCAGGCCCACAATGTAAAGATTACAGGCTACATGCAGTGGAATCTTGCTGATGGCAAGTTATGTCCCAGGAAAACTCCTTCTCAATTCAAATTATTGATGTTTAGATATTCCAATTTTCAGAGAATGAAAATAGGTGGTGACTTCCAGCATCGATATCCACACTGAAACTCATGAAAGGATTCCTACCTGTTGTTTCTTGAGCAGGTTGTTGACCGAGACAAGATCCCCAGCAGCATCAGCATGACAAAGCTCGGTCTCTAGGTCCACAATCTTCTGTTCCATGTCATCACAAGCTTGGGTGAAGAGAGCCTGGCTGTTGGCTTCAAACAGGGTCTTACCCTTGTCTTTGGTAGTGTTCTCAAGCTCATTCCATTGCTGTTCAAGGTCAGCAATCTTGGCCTGGACTTCCTCCTGGGTCTCGGGCTTCTCTTTAATGAGTTCATCTCCATGCTGCAATGATATAAAATATATCATTACCATATGTAGATACATATAGAAAGGGTTTAAATATAAATCATCTCATTCATTTCCACACAGAATTTAGTATTTATATACTGTACTGGTACAATCATCATTGTAATGTCAGGACAAATTAATCATTTCACGAAGATTGAAACTTGTCTTTTGAAAAATTGTTATGGATTTTAAAACCTTTAAAGAAATCTTCTAGCATTGTAATAGAGTGTCTCTGTATTAGATCAAAGAGTCTATGTTGCAGGGTAGAGACACTTATTTGTTTTTGATGTTTTAGTTAAATTGACCACCTGGGGAAGAAGTTCTGTACTACATGTATGTGTTTATTTCAAATCTACAAGTAAATGACATAATAATGAGCGCCTTGCATGTAGATATTCTGCTAACACTTCTAAATAAATAGCACAATTATACGTTACTATTCCTTATGAGGCCATAATAAAAATAACATGGATGCTTATTCGAAATAAAAGTTTTTTCTTAAGACTAGTTGAAATAGTAACAAACCTCTTTGAGCTTATCAAGGCGCTCCTTGTTGGCGACAAGCTCAGCTTCGAAGGCCTGGTGTTTCTGCCATTTGCTATGAAGACTCCTGGCTCCATCATAGGTTTCCTCCTGGGCTACGACCATCTTCTCCACCACCCAGAGACCGAGCTCCTCAGCCTCCTGGAGGAAGGACTGCAGGAGACGGTTGTCTTTCAGCTTCTCAAGCATAGCCTCGGCAGCTTGACGGTTGGCCTTTCGTCTGTTTGTAAGAAAGCAAGTGAGGAAATTATACCATGAATTGAAGGTATCCAATGGCTACATCAGAGCATTCCATCTACTTGTATGAATGCTTCAAACATGTGCATGAATGATTTAGTGATCAAAACAGTCCTCAGGCTCCTCTTACCTTGGAGCTATGGCTAATGCAGCATATTGGAACATTTCTCAACTTACATGTACTGTTTCATGTATTCTTAACCAAATGATTCAATTAAAATGTCTAAAAACCATATGAAAAAAGGTATCAAAGCAGCCCATGATCACATTTTCAAAAATAATTCAGAGCTTCTTATAATCCCAAACATTTCACAAGATTTCAATTCAAATTATGTTAAGGACACTATTCTTATTGAAAAGAAGAAGCAGTTTATCGCCTGAGACATATGTGATATCATGCTTACAGTATACATTGTGATTTTCTAAGAATTAGGTGTTTATTCTGATTTTTTTTTAGTCTGACTTTATTCCAATGAACTGACCTTTCATCAATGTTTTCTGCCTTCTTGTTGATCTTATCTGCAGCATAATGGTCTTCATCACACAGCCTGTTAGCGAAGGATAATACAGTGTTGATCTTCTCATCGTTGGTGGCCATCTGGTCAATGAAATGCTCATACTTCTTGATGGCTTCATCACAGGCCTCAAGGGAGTTCTGTCCACATAGAGATAGAGAGAGATCAATAAATCCAGATTTCAACATAGTTACATTAAATGCAATAAAAAAAAAGTTAAAAAAAAAAATTCATTAAGAAACTACTTGCTCACAAGATCATTGTTTCGTGAAGGTTACCATCATTAACATATTCTATTGTCAGAGTGCTGGCTAGCAAATCAAACAAAGAGTTTCTCTAAAACTGTAAATGATTGAAAATCTTCGAAATCTTCATGCAATTATGTTCTGTTTAAAGGTAGTTTGACATGGTAAATCCTGCAGCCTAGACAAGATGCATTAGCAGTACTTTATCAAACCCACGTACACTGTACACTGTATAAACAGTTACCAAAGTAGTCTGAAAACTCATTTGATTGGTTCACATGACTTGAACTAGCCTGCTTTCCATCTAGCAGGTCTAATCTTGTCCACATATTTAACTGTATCACACTAATCGGAAAGAATAAAGTACTTACAGGTTGTTCCACTTTGGTAAGGAAGTTCTCCTGTTGGTTGAGAATGCTGTCAGCTTGACGTGCATCACGCTGGAACATCTGGTAGTTGAGAGCCTGGGAAAGGAGGAGTTGACGGTTGTCCCACATCTGGTGAAGCTCAAGCCATCCATCATCCAACGCTTGCAGACGCTGTAAGAAAAATGCAAATGGATAGTTAGTGAAAATTATACCCATCCAGTCGTTAAAGTTCTTCATAAATCAAAGCATTATGGCTCTTTGCTAGACATTTCACATGACTTAAGTTCAGACCTAAATAGATTGGTTTTATTCTGTGTGTTATAGATAATGAGCCAAGGCAGCAGTAACTTGAAGACAGATTAAATGAGCAAATTCTCTTTCAGCTGTTCTTGTACATAATTCATCTTCTCACCAAATGTCACATTTCTATAATAGAACTGTCTAGCTAATAATTTTATAATTCTATTCGCTTAACCATATTTCATTTCCTCACCTTTTTTTCAAATGTATATTAAAAGTAAGTTTACCTTTTTCAGGTAAGACCTATGTGTTTATTCTTCAGGGGATTCCCACATCATTTATCAAATCCAAGGCACAGATGGATGGGGGGGATTACAGATAAAATAATGTTTGCTTGTGAGGGTACATGAACAGAGTATGACATCTATCATTTAGAACAAAAGTATATGCGATGTCTCTTTACCTGTCTGAGGAACATGTACTGTGTGTCTGTCTGTCCTTCTGTGATGCGTTGTCCATTCTCCTTCATCTTGGCATACTTGTCTTCATAACCATCGATTTCATCCTTGATGGCAGCATGTTTGTTGAGGTACTTCTCAGCCTCGGCCAGAGACTCTGGGGTCTCTTCCGATGCCACGGTGGTCATGGTCCTGGATAGCCAGGCCTGGAAGTCATCCAGGTCACGCAGGAATTGATGGAGGTCACCGGCCTCGGCCAGAGCAGCTTCACGAGATTTCAGCTGTAAAAAAAACAAGTATGATTATTTATTCACACTCATTGGGCCACACTACTGACTGAACATACAATGACATTAATGAAGAATGAGGACAACTTATTCAACCAATACTGATACAAAAGGCTAAGGCCACAGAACAACCAATCAGTAAAATCTCCATCTACATTTTCAAATATTCCTTATATATGCATTCATATCATATACTATCCAAGTGGGGATTTCAGTGCCTTGTTACAATATAGCAATATGGTTCCAAACAAGATATATCCATGCACAAGGCATAGATGAGTACCTTAGAACAGTAGACTTGTACTGTTAACAAGCATTGGAAACTGAGACACATCAGCATTTTTTGCAACATTTAAAACGTGTTGCTAAGGTGATGAATGGCTGTGACTTCACATTTCTATACTCTATTCCATCTCAGTCAGTCGGCAGGTCCCAAGAAAAAGGCTTCTTTCATCCAAGTGATATTCATGACTATAGGGGTTTTGCATATTTAATGAGCTTGATGCGGACCAACACACCTCTTTTCATTTAGTCATTGCTGCTTTAATTGGGCATCAAATTTTATGATTTTGGTATCATTGTAAAGAAGAAGAATCATTCTTTCAGGTCATGTGTTTGCATTTATTCAAAGACTTTGTAATATAGGTTAAACATTTGATCTAAAACATGCTACAAAATAATTATTTTCACCTGACAAAATCTGCAATTTTTACTCTTTATTTTTGTTTGAGCCCAAAATATTTTTAGATCATGATAAAGCTGAATATGTATGCTTTAAAATGGTAAAGGTTTCAAAATAACAATTGGTTTAATCGGGTCAAGATCACACTTTTCATTGGCCTAGTACAAAAAGCAGCTTGAAAACAAGAATACTGCACTCTGATTGGTCAAAGAGATCACACACTGGCAAATTCCAATGGTTCCAGTGCATGGATTCATGAGAAGGTCACACTCCCCATGTGGTAATCTCCTCAAATTACCCGCGCCTGTTGTTGTGCAAACCTTATCCAGCCAATCAGAACTCTGGATTTCATGCAACTACAAAATTCATAAATCTCGTCTTGTACCTTGGTGGGAAAAGTGTGATCTTGACCCGATTAAAAGGTGCCGCATATCAAGAGTGGCATAGTGAGAAAGTAGAGAAGTTCAGCTTTACGGTGATATATATATCATTGAGGCTCAAAATAAAAAGTTTTTCACAATTTGCAAAAGAAAACAGAGGAAGAAAATTCAGTTTTGAGGCACGTTTTCAGGGCAGGAATTCACTTATTTATCAAAATATTGTATGCAAAGTAAATGACCAACATGAAAGAGTAACATTTACTCTATCTGATGGTGCAATGATATTTCATTTTACTTGAGGTTAAATCAGGTAAATTCTAAGAGAAAGAAAATCTCACGAATCACGAGATTTTGCAAGGAGGAGGATTCTGCCACGAGATGATTTGGATGAATCTGGCCTTTTTGCTCATTAGCACAGGGACCTGCGGTCTGACTGATCTCCTTAAACAATGTAAGATTTTCATGTCAAGCAACATTTACCATCTATCATTGTTTTAAATAATGGGTAGCATTGTTAGCACTCACCAGTTCCTTGAGTTCAAGCCAGACTACCATGATCTCATCATATCTCTTCTTGATAAGTTCAGCATCCTCTGGGTGTTCCTCAGCAAGTTTCTGAGCCTCGTTATCAAGGGCTTCAAGCTATGTTAAGAGAGAAAATAAAACAAAGTGATACTCATGGAACCAAGAGCTCCAAAATAAGAAAGAAGTTGGAATACTACACAACGGATATCTCCTCTCAAATGCATGAATAAACAATCATGTTAAGGGTTCATAAGGTTTGGGTTTGTTCCAACATCAATCTAACATTTATTACATGATGAAACTTATTGTAAACTGAAGATGGAAAGCTAGAAATATGACAAGTGGATGATGAGACTCATAGACTTACCTTAGCCTCGATAGCAGCCAGGTCGCTCTCCATGCCTTTGAGTCTGCGCTGTAGGACCATGATGCCTCCAAGGTCGTTCCCAAGTTCTTCTGTGGCCTGGATGAGACGAGCCTTGTCCTTGATCCATTGGGTGGTCTCCTGGCACTCGATGTGGTAGGTCTGTACCTCGGTGACAGCCATGACAGCATCCCGCTTCTGCTCCAAGAGGGCACGTAGATCGGCCCATCTGAAGATCAAAGCACAATTTTATACTTGTTTGGTAAGGAAACGGTGTGAAACTACTGAACAATTATTCATATTTGGAAATTAAGGTGAGACAAAATGTAATTGGCTGCCATAAAAAAATCAAATATCAAATCATACCTCACAAATACATGTACTTCTATAGAATTGTAAGCAAAGGTAGATTACTTAGGAAAGAGAAATTTTTAACCATTTTGAAGGGCTTTTACAGCTCCCCCCCCTCCTCCAAGGAAGAGTTAAGTTGGTGCATTTTTTCAGGTTTTATCTTAAAATTGTTATTGTATCGGGCGATTCTTCTGCAAATGATGGGACATATGCATTATTAGATCAACATTTCTCCACCAAGCTTACCTGGCATTGAGCTGGTTCTGTTTTGTTGTGATTTCTGTTGAGTTTGGATGCTCTACGGCCAGTAGCTGTCTGGCCAGTTGGTTGACCAGTTCTACCTTGGCTTCGTTGACCTCTACCTCCTTCTCCAGACGGTCAAAGCGAGCCAGAATGACCTCATTGGATTCTAGATCCTCAGCTGGGATAAGAGCAGTTAATGTATGCTCCTACAGAAAGATGGCACAAAAAGCCGAGTAGATAGTGTTAGTATATTATAGGAAGAGCTCAGTTCAAACAATTATACCTTTTTAATCATTTTTGTCAGTTATTTTAAGTCCATTGTAAAACATTCAATGGGTAACAATATCAAATAATTTTCACTCAAGACTGTTTCGCAATATTCTCAAAGTCTTTTAAACCTAGTTTTAGCAGAGTCATCATTATACGATAAGAAATAAACATGTAGTTACTCACCTTCTCATCTATCCATGCCTCGACAGCATCAGCCTCGTTGAAGAGTTTGTAGAGGGAGAGGGCATCGAGGAGGCGTTGCTTGCGGAGCTTGGCAAGCTCCAGGAGCTCCTTGTATCGTCTGTCGATGGTTCCAAGACGGGTCTGTACTTCTGGAGAGTCTCGGTCCTATTCAAGGGGAATAGAATTTAAGAAGTCAATGTATGCAATTTTGAAGAAAAAATGTTAATATATTGATTTATACTGAATTTTTAAATGTTTCATTCTCACTCATTTAGATATTTCAAAACTGCCTCACACTTTTTGGAATGGCAACTTTTAAAAAACAAGCCCAAATTGTGAAAATAACAATGTGCAAATACATCCAGTCATATGTCATGAAAATATCTATATGTAATGGTAATCTATGGTCATTACAATATTGGACACATTAATAATAGTAAAATTTGACTCTATATAAAGACATGTTTGAGTGAGGTCTCTGCTTGTTCAATAAATCAACACTTAAGGGAAATCTAAAGAAATACACTGAACTACTGTATAATTTAAAGTTGATTAAAAGTCAAATATTTAAAGTTAAAAGCCTACCTGTTCTCCCAGCTCTGCTGCTTGTTTGTGCAGACCATCGATAATGTTGGCGTAGTTCTGCAATTCTTCTGTAACATCCTATAAAAAGAAAAATCATTATAAAAAATCAATGGCATTTCTGATACAATGACAGATAAAGAATACTTTATCACATCTTTAGTAATTTCATGCTCATGGCAACGTACAAAAGGGTCATTCCATCTGGATTCACCCAGTGGTTGCACCCGACCGTCTCAGAATTTGTTGTAATTTGGTATACATAAAATTCAACATGGCCCAAGCACAAAACAAAAAAATTAGTCCAATCGGTCCGTCGGTTCTCGCGCTACGGCCCGCCCTTTTCTCCGTGTTTTGACAAAAATGGGCGTGACCTTCAACTTTCAATGGCCACTGCGTCGTTACGTGTTGACCAATTTTCATGAAACTGGTACCATTTGATAGGAAATTCAGAGAGGAATCCAAAACATGCATCGAATAATGTATTGGAGCAATTTATAAGGTCATGACCTTTGACCTTAACTTTGACCTTGAGTTTGACCCCCGGACAAATAATTTTTTAACTTGATTTTCGTGTATGTTAATTATTGGTATGATATTGACAAAATATGTTAAAATCAATGATGATATTTTATTTCTTCACCTTTAAAAACTCTTCCAAAGATACCATGAAATTTCACTCTAGTCCCACACACTGATATTCATGTTAGTAAAGTGTTTACCAGTTACATGACTTCTTCCAATCTTAAGTTACAGTATGCAAGCACATGAAAAGAAATTAAGCTTAATCAGTTCACAAATAAAAGATTAAACCTTTATGCTCATGAATAGGTATCTGTTTAGGCATTTTGATGTTCATCAATATATATTCATTTTGATGTTCGGCAATATATATCATATATATTCATAGTAGTAAAGTCTTCACTTTTATCATCAAAATAAATACATTTATATATATGTATATGATATATATTGCTGAATCATAAAATGCCTAAACAGATACCTATTCATTAGCATAAAGGTTTAGTCTTGTATTTGTAAACTGATTAAGCTTAATTTCTTTTCATGTGCTTGCATACTGTAACTTAAGATTGGAAGAAATCATGTAACTGGTAAACACTTTACTAACATGAATATCAGTGTGTGGGACTAGAGTGAAATTTCATGGTATCTTAGGAAGAGTTTTTAAAGGTGAAGAAATAAAATATCATCATTTATTTTAACATATTTTGTCAATAACATACCAATAATTAACATACACGAAAATCAAGTTAAAAAATTATTTGTCCCGGGGGTCAAACTCAAGGTCAAAGTTAAAGTCAAAGGTCATGACCTTATAAATTGCTTCAATACATTATTCGATGCATGTTTTGGATTCCTCTCTGAATTTCCTTTCAAATGGTACCAGTTTCATGAAAATTGGTCAACACGTAACGACGCAGTGGCCATTGAAAGTTGAAGGTCACGCCCATTTTTGTCAAAACAAGGAGAAAAGGGCGGGCCGTAGCGCGAGAACCGACGGACCGATTGGACTATTTTTTTTTGTTTTGTGCTTGGGCCATGTTGAATTTTATGTATACCAAATTACAACGAATTCTGAGACGGTCGGGTGCAAAATTGCACATTCATTGGGTGAATTGGCATGGAATGACCCAAAACAACAAGTTGTAATCAATAAACATGTAAACAAAGGATAATTCCAGTTCAGTCAAAACGTGCATTGAAACATGCATTGAATGATCATCACCATCACATAAGTTTCATTCAGTAAAATTTGTGTTTTCATTTTTATTCTGATGACTGAATGAATGACTATTACTTTTAACTATACATTGCCTATTTATGCGACAAATCTATTGTGATATTTTTGGGGGTTTATCTGAATGATCCATTTTGTTAATATTTACATATTTTGTTTTCCTTTTTTTTTTAATTTTGAGGGTTTTTTTTATACAGTACTTACTATTCAAACACATTATATAAAAGAAAGTCTATTTTAAAAAAAAATCAGTTTGGGATCAAATCGTAACATGTTAATTGCTAACATTTTTTTTTCTCTCTCTCTCTTAATCATTTTGATTTCTCATTAAAGAAAGAAGAAAATAAAACACCAGGTAAAGTATTGTGGAACATCTACAAAACAATCTATGTCATGTGGAAATATTGGAACTGGATTGTGGTGGTAATATATTAGGAATCATCTCACAGCAAATCACACAGCAAGGTAGTACTCTATCCATCATACTGTATTGCCTTTACAGGTATATATTACCTTGCATACATCTAATATTACTCAAATGTATTTTGATTAACAGGGCCTAATTGCAAACCAGCTTTTTATCTTTGTTAATGTTTTTTATCGCGTATAGCTGAATTGGTTACCCTGTATAAAGATGTGAAATAAATAAATATAAATAAATCAAAATGGTTAATAAAATGTCCTAAGTAAATATTCATTTTTTTATATATATTTATCTGAACATTATGTCACTGTCATTAGTTTTGTTAGAAAACCTCTTCATGTTATGTGATCATCGTCATCCCATGAGTACTGTGGACAGGAACAGTAGAGCTCCACAATGAACACTGCATGCACATGTGTAATGCTAATATACCCCTTGCTCTGAAGGCCTTCTGATAATGTTATTGACATTCTCTGTATCATTGTGCAAACACAGCAGCCATGTTTATCTCTGTGACTCATTCCAATGGTCTACAAGACATCCGATTTTCAAAATGGGTATTTGAATAAGATGCAGACCTTTGAAAAGTGTGAGAAAATCTATGCCCCAATGAACATTTTGAAACGAATATCAAGTTTAACCTTAACATTTGATTTTTAAAGCGCAAGGTAATAATGTACAACTCGTTGCAATATTGTAAATATTAGCATTGAAAAATTGGGCATTACACATGTACATGTAGATGCTCATACAATTGTCAATTCCCAGTGTAATAATACCAATTTTATAGGTCACTTATGAACTTGTATTAGATTAATCATATAATAAATCCATGCAAAAAGTGTAGAATTTAAAGCAATCTCAAATCCAAATATGACTAGTTAGTGAGTTATCATCATCCACAATTCTACAGTGATATAAAGAAGATATCTGTAAATACAAATATCACTTTATTCTTGTCGTCTGATATCATCATGCAAACTGCATTCACACTATAAAGGGGTTTAGTCTGGGTTTATATGGCTATATTGGTTCACACTAAACTGCAATGTTATGTTTTATATATGTATCACACCACCTCTAAACTCACATCTGTCTTGCCATGAATACTCTGGTTTCGCATTTGCAACAGGCATGTACAAATCAATGAAAGAAAAATGTAACGCCATGCACATATGCAACATAGAGGTAAAATTATGTTAAGAAATCACTATGAAACAGAACAAAACAATGCAGACCTAGCCTTGATTATCTATCAATATTTACCACAACATGTTTTTCCATTATCAAATAAAACCACTAAACAAATAAAATAGGCACTACCAAATTGAATAGCCTTGAGAACTCATTCTTTGCATCAACGAGTATTACACATTTAGCGTTAAACAAGTATGGCACAATAGGAACAGGTTTAGTTGAGTGAATCCTAAAAAAAATAGAAAATAGGTACAACCACAACTACATATGAAACCTACAGAAATAAACTTTATTTATGAAGCAGCAGATATCTATAATTTCAAAATGAATCATCGAAGATTCATTATTTGAATAATCAAACAAGCTTAACTAACAGCTCTTTCCTCTTAAGCAGACGAAATTGCTTTTTAAATAACATGGTCTCAAAATATACTTTTTACATCACTGGTGTTTACGAATTTGAACTTATAAACTGAAAAAAAAATGTAGATAACTGCAGACAGAAGACCTTCCCCCCCCCCCTCCCCTCAGTATTTCAATATTGATACTCTAACTAGAACTCTGTAAAAATATGATCCCCTTGATCGTACATGAGCTAATGTTCTTACCCTGTGTTTCTTAAGAAGAGATTCGGCACTGGCTTCGTCTCTTCCAACGTCTTCGCTTGAAACAAGACGAAGGGTATCCAACATCCAGGTGTCAACGTCATCAGCATCAGCAAAGAACTGTTTAAGAAAACAATCATTCAGGAGGTTAAAGTAATCCTGGCATTTTTACAGTACTGTACTGAACAATTAAATATCAAAGAAACTTCTTTTTGTTTTCTATCAAGAATCCTTATCACCTTTTAACATCTTGAGTATACAATCACTCATATACCATACCTCCAATCCACCCCCACCCCCCCCCCCCCCCCCCCCCTCTGTTACATTCATTGATATAGACAGTCTTTGATGTAAACTTGGAGTAGATGAATAAAGAATAGCAGAAGGTTGTTGCAGATTTATAAGAAAAACATGAAGATGGATTCAACACCATCAGAAGATTGTTTTTCAAGCTGTCAGAGAGAATTTGTCTTTACCTGGTAGAGGTCAACAGCTTCGAGGAGACGAGCTTTCCTCTGGTCAGCCAGCTCCTGTAGCCTCTGCCACATGTTCTTGACATCGGTGATACGGTCCTGAATCTTTGGTGCTCCAAAGTGTTCCTCTGCGATCAGGTCCTCGCCCACCCGGATGTTGCTCTCCAGCTGTGCATGACGACCCGATATCTCCGTCTCCAAGGCCTATAGATAATGTGGTATTCAACAATTCATGGACATTAAATTTCAAGTTTACTAGAGACAGTTAACCACTACACCCTAAAGAATATTTTCAAAGGCTAGAAATGATCTAATAAATGACCCATGTTTGTTTTACACTGACACAACTCTAATTCAGTTTTTAAATCCAGTTTAGTACCTGATCATAGGGAAGGTCAGGGGAGCATGTCAAACAGGTTGTCAAATCTGACAATCATCCTTGATTTTTATTGGCTTAAAAGCAGTTTCTATGGCTACTGTCAGATAAAACAAGTTGTTGAAACCAAAATCCTATATCCAGCCTTTGATTCTGTTAAAATGATGTAAACTTTACAATTCTAGTAATTCTGATTAGTTCTAGAAAGTGCTTTGAAGAAAGCATAAATAATTGGTTCATTCTGAAATCATGTTTCATCAAATAGGAGGGTTACCTTTTGTTTGTTGAGTAGGAGTTTGACAGTGGTGAGATCGTGTCCAATATCCGTTGATGACATGATCTGCTGCTTCTCCTTGATCCAGTTCTCATCGTCGGCAAGATCCCAGAAGAACTGCCACAGACGCAGGGACTCATCCAGCTTGTCGCGCCTGAGACGGGCAAGTTCTTGAAGCTCATTGTAGCGTTCTTCTAGGTGGTTCATGCGACTTCCGACAATCTCTGGATCAACCGGTAGGTACCCTGAAGACAAATCATACAATGGAAATACACAACTGAAAATATATATCAATATTTACACAGAATATCACATTCAGATGGAATGTTTTGATAAACAATATCATAACAGTATCATAAGAAGGCATGTCACATTTTGCACCGAATTACTTAGAAAGCAATTTCACAGACTCTAAACAGGCAATATTTTCTTCTTTTTTTAAAAAGAAGGAATTATGAAAATATATACTTCTCAATATATCACATTTGATTATGAAAAAAGCAATTCAGAGTGAAAAGGAAAAAAGGTAATAAAGAAATTTGCTAAGCATCTTTACTATCTCCTTATTTTTTAATTTCAGAATAAGAAGCTATGAAACTGCAAAATAAAATAAAAATGAGCCAGGATCACACATTTAAGAAAAAAAATATTGAAATTGAATAACATCTAAAGTAAAAGTTCTTCCTTTTAAAGCACATGTTTCTTTATATAGACACTGAGATGTCCTTGAATTTTTCATTGAATGAATGAGGTACATGTATTCATAGTTCATTGACCCTGAATGTTTTAATAAATTCCAGACATGTGTTAACTGAATGATAATCCACAGGATAAATCAACTACTAATTGTATATATCCTGTCACTAACACACAAGGCTAAAAGAGGAATTGGTGTCTCAGTGGCAATCTTTGATTTTCTAAGTTCAAATCCTCCTAAACCTTCACCATACTTAACATACTGGTTAAAAATTTTAATCTTTGTTTCCAGCAGTTAAGAATACTGGAGCAGGTTTGTGACTTTATTCTAAAACCATTGAACTGAATTTTACTTATATTCCATGGAGATCTCCCTGTCATTTGTTTCTCCGAATACTTTTTTTTTTTTTTGGGGGGGGGGGTATTTTTCATACCTGTCTTCACATACATCACAGAGTGATGAGTGTGAAGACAGAAAAATGTGTACATTTCTTAAGTAAATAATTGAAAAAGCACAGAGATGTTGATAAAACAAACACACCACAAAATAAAAATAAACACCAACAAACCTCAATATACAAATCTCATAAATAACAGAAGGGGTTGTTACTTATGACCAGTTTGTGAAAATTACCAAACTTTAAAACTTTAAGCTGAATATGAAGAATGAACTATGTTAAACAGGGTATGGAAATAACATACAAAGCAAGTACAGTACATGTACGTATAACTATTTATCATGTATTAACAAGTAGCTTCCTTCACATGTAACAAATAAATTCTAAAATACACCAGTACTCAATATTGAAATAACTACTTTGGAAGGTCATACTCCAAATAACAATTTTCTTTGCTCTAACCTCCATCTAATAGTTTCATCTCCATCAAGTAAATGATTATCCAACAAATGACTCCAGATTACATTTAATAGAAAATAAAAACACTTGTAGACATCACTCATGCATACACATATCAAGGATCGGGTATATTATAAGAGCAATAATACACATTATGAAAACAATAAATAATGACAAAGAATGCACTGAGTAAGGGAGACATTCATACCTGAACCATCCGGTCCATTGGGGTCCATATACTTGGCAGCCTGGTTGTTGATGTTGGTGACTTGCTCACCATACACCACAATGTCGGATTCCAGCATGTTGTGCTTCTGTATGAGATCCTCAACCCCCATCAAGTGCTTGCCATAGTCCTCCGATAACAGCAGCACCTGGAAATTGAAAGTGTCATTTTCTTTTGGTCAATCCTCACAGCTATCAAAGGTCAATATCAAATTGCAATATATTCTACCAGCTCGCGAAAACCAAAATGTACACCATCAAGATCTCCCAATAACCTAATATCGGTGTTGTGGCCAGGAATAGAATCAATAGATTCTCACCATTCATTTCTTTGGAGCAGTGTTATATAGTACACATACATGTACATATCATGCATGATGTCTAAATGTAAATGAACATGGTTAATAAAATCTACAGAATTTAATTTTTTAACTCATTCTCACAGAAAGAATATGCTTTGACAAGGGAAAACAAGACATCCCCTTGTAGCATCAAAGGAAGCGACTCTTGGTGAGATACCATACAAATAATTACCATGATTGCATGATCAATTCGCTGGAACCATTGTCGTGTTGACACAAATGGTACAATCCTCAATGACACAAATTGGCAGGCAAACCTTGTAGCCAATATACTCCAATCATAAACTTGACCAACATAGAAATCAATCCAACAAGACCTTCCCATCACCACCATGACCACCACAACTACCAGGTACATAGTAATGAAGACCAATACAGGAGCAATTCTTCCAATTCATACAGACAATTTTCTTCTTGGGCAGTTGTTTGACGTCATAATACCCAAGAACGGAATCCCCTCACCTTTCTATGATCTCAAGGAGGATTGGAGTCAAATTGAAAGTTATGACCAATATCATCACCTCGCCACCATACCATAAGAATATGTATACCTTTATGAGCAATGGTATGTAGATGTAGAGTGTACTGGATTCAATCAAGAATATGACTTATTCACTTCTCTGCTCCTACTTTATTACACAAAGGAATTGTTGTATTTGCTGACACCCATTTCTGGTTTATTTACATTTGATCCGTGATGTTACTCGTTCGGTTAAAGTTGTCATTTCTCCAGATAATTCAAGTGAATCAAAACTAAATTTCATCTTTGGATATTAAAATCAACAGTCACAGACCTGGATCTCAAGATGCTTATAATATTGCTGGGGTAATATAAGATGGTCTTGGGCACCATATTTGTTGAAAATCTTTGTCCAACATCATCAACTACTATTAATCACAATGATAATCATTATACTTGCTTATATAGGGTATAACACTTACTAAATCACACAGCATTCTACAATAAATGCAACATAATTACCCTGGCTATAAAAGAGCAGCTTCTAAATGCTCTGCATTTCAAGGAATAAATTCCTGCTATGTGCCCGTCCACCTCACCTGGGTCCATTACAGCACAATATGATTAAACATTGCATGCAATGTTTTTTATTCAAACGTAATGCAGTGGACTCCCTTCTAAAGTTGCCAACTATGCTAGAAGTACTGAAAACTTTGAGTAGATACAAGACATTATCCTATTTCATACCTTTGTTTCTTCCATTGAGTCTAGGAGAAGTTCCATCTCCTGGAATCGTCTCTGGATGTCCAATGAGAGCTGGAGTCTGGCACGGCGGGCCTTCAGAAGCTCTATCAGGTAATCCCATAGGCGTAGAATATTGTTTTTCCTGAAAGAAAATCATCATATTTATTTCACCATCAACTTTACTACATGCATGAAATACGATGAATAACAAGTAATTCCCAATTATTGAATTTTTTTCTCATAAAAAATGATAAAAAGGATGTTTTAACATGCTAGTGGAGCAAAATTTGAATCATTTTTGGTATCTTTCTTTACCATTTCCTCTTATTACCATCAATATAACTTTTTTTTCACTTCATTCTCTAAATTCACCATTCATTATTGGTGAATTCATTCTGATTGACCGAAAAAATCATCTGCAATGTTGACGTTTATTATGAAATCTGAGAGATTACATGTGGGGAAAAAATCAAATTATTCACTAAGATGGAAAAGAAGTCTTGACAAAAAGCTTATTCAATATGTTTGAATTTCTTGAAATTGAACTTTACATCATGAATTTTTACATCTTTCACATTCTTTTGTTTTGGATTTTTATTTAGAGTTATAAAAAATGATCAGACTTTAAAGAGCAATGAAACAAAAAATTACCTTGCATTGATCCTCTCGATGTCATGATACCTCTCCTCTTCCAATTCTTGGGCAACAGCAACAACGGCAAACACCCTCTCTTGGTAGGCCTTGATGTCTGTCTCGATAGCCTCATGCTTCTTGGCTGCAGCCTCAACGGCAGGCAGGTCAAAGCCAAAGTTATCCTGGGCTACAAGGCGTTGGTTCTCACTCAGCCATGTTTCACGCATGGCCGCCTTTCGGTCGAAACGGGCGGCCAGCTGCTCCAGCTTCTCCTGGCGGATCAGCTCCTGGCGCAGCGCCAGCTCACGACCATGCTCGGACTTCTCCAAGTTCTCCCATGCCTGGGTGAGGAGGATGGAGAGAAGGGGTAAGAGAGAGGAAGAGACAGAGACATCAGTCATCATCTTCTCATTAGAAAAATGATATATGTCCAGACCACATGTCCTTCAGAATGTCCATCATACAAGGATAATCAGAATTCAATTTACTTATGATACTGAGCCTGAGAGGCTTTACAATAACACCCAGCTATCGTTTTACCATCACAACAAAATGGGTCATAAAGATATAATGGAAACATACAAAAATACTGCATGACCCTACATGTATGTTCTCCCTATTATTCACTTTCATATGAATTTGAATTACATCTGTTCATCACATCAAAACTCAAAAGATAACACTAAAAATTGTGGGTTCCTACCTGTTTTAACTCAACGCTGGTAATTTATTCAATCAGATACAAATCACACATTCAGAGTAACAATCTTCCATTTTCAAAACTAATGATTCATACATACCCTGAAAATAACATATTTGAATAGTTTCACTATTTTACATTGTGTTACCAACCTCGATTTTCTTGTAATACTCCCTTCATCATTGATCAATTCCTTTACAATTTGAATCAAGATTATTTATAAGACAACAAAGTGATTGTTGATTTCATAAAGTATATTTTATCTATTTCATCATGTTTGGAAGGTAACAAATAGTCATAATTGAGGAGAAACCCCTGGCAGTGAGTCCCTGGGGTATGCCACTGACCTTGTTGATGTCATGCACTAGCTTGCCTTCCTTGGGCATGAAGGGTTTCTGGTTGTTAGCCCTCATCTTACTCTGAATGGTGAACAACATCACCTCAAGGTTGCCCTTTTCAATGAATCTAAAAATAATCAATACAAATGAGAATGATTGGTATGGAGAGAGATATGGGAATAAACAATGGTAGATATGAGGCATACAAGGATAGGCAAACAATGGGACAGAGAATTATGTGATATGTAAGACGCACAGTACGGGATGATTGGTTGAAAAAAATACTTGAATGAAAAAATACAAACACTAAATTATTAAACACAAAATAGATTTAAAAAACAACAAAATTTAGCGAAGAAAAACGAAAGAAATATACAAGAAAGACAGTCAAGAATGTATTGATTGATTAATGGGAGGAAGATCATGAAAAACAAGAAGAAAAAAAATCAACATTTACATTGAGACTGGATCAATTGAGTACACAGTTGTGCATGCCAGTGTGCTGCATGTCCATCTATTAATGTTCAAAGTGCTATTTTCTAGCTGGGGTCTGCCAATGTATATTTGTGTCTGTGATTAATGCACAAGCATTCACACATTCATGTTTGTTCAAAGGCACTTCCTTTGGAATGGAGTTTAGGTGTGTTAGGCAAAGAAAATCTGTTATTCTTTCTTCTTTTATCTGCTAACAAATCTGAACTGTTGGCAAATGCATTATATAAATGAATTACAACAAAAAAAACAAATTACCCTCACTGATCAGTAGCATTTGAATAATAATTTGATAAAATTTCTAAATCGTTAGATTACGGATGTATCTGAAAAAAAAATGCAGCCTTTCCTAAGTGCCCTTATACATGTAACCAAAGATAAACTTGAAAAATATAAACCTACAAAATTATAGAAAGAAATTGTCTGTACATGCACACGCGTTGCCTTGTCAACAAAATAAAACATGTACATTCACTGACAAACAGAGTTATTTTCCTCTTAACCAATACTACATGTAATACAGGCCTACATTGGAGAAGAATATCTTTATTTTTTTCTGAGGTATCAATGACAGATCTGAGAGCCGGAGCATCACCATCACATGATGTCTGGCTTATTTAATTTGTGGCTGACTGACTGGTATGAGATTACAGGCCAGTGTTTGAGGGATACTGACTGAACACCATCCATCATGAATCCAGAGTGGTGTTAAAGGTAGTCCCAACCAAACAAAACACTTCTCCATCACATAATTCCCTAGCTATTGTGAGTCCCAGCTGTCTCTATTGCTCTTGGCTTGCCAGTGCAGGCATGATTGTCCATATCATTCATGCTGAAATAAAATCTTTGGAAAGGCTTCCCTTCTTTTTTTTTCTTTTTTGGGGGTGGTGTCTCTGTATGAAAACAAAACATCCTTTGACATATATCTACATGTAAGCATTCTCAAAGAGTAATATCAAGGTATGCAGATAAAGGGGAGAAACTAGCAATGGGGGGGGGGGGGGGTTCTTAATCATTGAAAAATATCTAATCTCATGTTACTTTTTTCTCTATCTGTAGAATTCAACAAAAATCTGATCAAGGGATGCAGACACTGTATCTCTCATTAATTCATCATGTTCAATGTCAGAGCTGATTAACACACAGAATCTAATTTTGGATTTCTTTTCTACACGTACGCATGCATGGATTTACTTCAAGATTGGTATAACATAGCTATCTTGCAGAAACATTTCACCACTACTGCAACGCTCCTTCTTTCATTCTTGGAAATATTGTAAAAATAGCTCCCACTACCTCCCAGCCAAGCGTTACTCAAACGTAAGAGCAGAAGTTGAAAGTTTGCCAATCCTAGAGTCTATATTTGTCTTCGTCACCATAGAAGCATGCGATTAGAAATTAGAAGAGAGCGGGGTAGGAGAGAAAGTCTGGATGAACAGACAAGAAGGTTTTGATGCAAAGTACATTGATGCCATCTATAGCAAAGCTTAAATGAAGCAAGATTACTTTAACAAGTTTGAAGTGAATATGGATAGAGAGTGTTGTGGTTTTTTTTTCTAGTGTAAATTTTCATAACCTAATTCAAACGACATTTTAACTTTTGCGTTTGGTACGCGGACCTAAAAGGGTTTAAGGCATGTTACTAGGTGTTAATCACCAGAGCACATTAGAGCACATGGAGAAAGTGCAGACTGGCATTGAGGCACACCTATTTAAGGGCTCTGAAGGTAAATAAAAGGTCAACTATTTGGAAGGAAAGGTTCTATCCTGTCATGAGAGTGAGGGGGTTTGATCATGAGAGAGAGCGATACATACAACATCGACACAAACTACACTACAAAGAGTATCCTTCCAGAAGTGCCATCGGGCAGCGAGCCAGCTTTGTCTATCATTGATGGGAAGATCATCCCTTTCAATGTTCCCTTATATCAGGTTTTGCATTCTCATTGTGGCAATGGCAATGTTTCCGGTACTTCTTGGGGATTCTGGTGGATATTCAAAACTCTTGGATTCATCCAGGAGATCTTTTCCTCAAACTGACAAGTCATTTCCTCAATGAAAAAAGATGAACATGGATAGAGCAGATATGAAAGGAAACATTGCTCATGCATGTGGGAATGGCTACTCTATGGACAGATCAAGGGGATTCTTAAAAGTACAGCTCCAACAAAGTGGTCACATGAAATCTGCTTCAGCAATAATTGCTCCAATCGGAATTATTGACAGGCTTAGCGTATGGATTGTGATAGATTTTATGGTTGAGTTTAAAGTGATTGGTTAACGTCGGTGTGACTTTTAAAAAATCTGAGCTAGAAGGTCACACTTGTCACCTGTGTCTAGGATATGTTACAAAAATGAAGCCCAAAAAGAAATTGCGTTCAAAAATAATTATTTAGTGCTTCAAAAATTGAAACATAAAGTGACCAGAAACACCATCTTAATTTCATCCCATACACTTATGTGTACTATTTAGGCGTCTACAAGATGCCTATTTACAAAATCGGGGTTTGCCTTGTAGTTTTAGCTTTTCATTCTCAATAATGGTTGTTTTCAGGGTTTATTGGTTCTAATACATGCACTGGTACACATGTTTCATCTTGGTTTGAGAATTTTTTAAATCGGCTGCTCACAAAGTTAAACAATACCTTTAATATCAGGATAAGTTCAAGATCAGGTTTTAGTTTCGATTTTAATTCCCCAAAATTTTCCACAGCAGCAATTGTAACTGGTGCAAATACATGTACACCTACAATGTACACCTGTACATAAAACAATTAACATGCACAAAAACCAAAAACATCAATATCTTACTTGGGTGGTTTCTCTACTGTTCTGTAGGTGTTGAATGCAAGAAGCTGTTGCTGTACACCTTGCAACGAGTTGGCGAACTCCCGGTCGTTCAGGATCTCGATGGTCTGCCTGATCCACTTGAGGAGATCTGACGTTACCTTGTCGTACTCGGTGATCAGCTTGTCATTGTCAATGGCGCCACTGATGACCTTGCCGATACGCTTACCGGACACGGTCTCGGCCTTCATCTTAGAGAAGTAGTGGTAGTAGGTGACCACATAGGTGATGATTGACTTCTCATCGGGATGGTCCACAACAACATCTGAATGTGACCAAAAAAAATGAAAAGATATTATGTAGATGTTTAGGGTCTACCAAACTGTCACATAATAGATCTTGATAGGTAAAAGCATATCATTCATGAATATAACTAATTTCACCTTTTTTTAATTGAAAAAAATAGTAGGAACAGAATAATAGCCTGATAAACGTTTTCCTAGTTTTATTTTATTGTGGGAAAGATACATGTACATATTTTTAAGATGTGAAGGACCCTTCTTTTAAATTCAGTACACTTTTGAGATGTGCATTTCAAAAATATCTAGTGTAATTCAACTTAAAATCAATATCAACAGTACATCCTTACATGAGCAGTATATAGGCCTACATTAATTTTTTTATTTAATCATGTTATTTCTTTAGAAACACAAACTGTGAATTAAAATCTTATACAAGTCTCCCTTCCCAGAAAAAAAACATGTGAACAGCACACTACAAGCATAAATCGAGTAGACACTTTTCCCCTTTAAATGACAGTTATACTTTTGAACAGGTACTGGGTCATGTAACAATAGAATAATGCAATTAGTTTTGATGTGCGCATTTGATGATAAAACCTTTATCTGAAATCTATATACCCCATCATCTAACCAAGCACAGCTGGGGACCAATTAGTACTGGGAAGAGAGCAGCAGCAGGATTGATTTATGAGAATGATCCATAAAGGACTCAGAATCAAAAATGGAATTCACAGGAAAGGTATAATGTACATGTACATGCATACATGTATTCAGTGCATAGCATTTTCACCCGTTCATCAAGAGAATATCTGGAGAATCTCTTAAAATATATCATTAAAATGTTGAGCCAAAACAAATCTTTAATAACTTTGAACTCCAATCTGTATAAAGCTGATACAATTCTCTTTTCTATATGTTCTCTCTTATTGCCCCATCCCCTCCCCCATTCCAAAGAATTTATATTTGCATCTTCATTTGGAAATATGTGTGGCTGACCTCTTCTACTCTACCATAGCGATTCAGTCTATGAATTCAATTTCCCCAGGGAAATACCGAAGCAAATGCATCTAGAACATGTAAATAATCCCCTTTCAAACTGGTGATGACTGAAGATTTTGACCTATCTACAAGTACACACATTCAATAGGCCTACATTGTACCAGGCAGCTATGCCTGTCAGATCCTAATGGAAAATCAGAATGTAAACAAAGTTCTTTGGGGTAGTGTCGCCACTGTCTATTGGAATCTGATGTGGAAGATTTATTGAGCTCTTAGGGAGACATCTAAGTTCATGTAATCTCAGATTAAGAATGATTAGGACAAATCACTGGTTGATTATCTCCAGGAAAAGACACTAATGAAGACCATTTAGAACCTCTTCTTTTGTTTATTGTGTTGGGTGAGCTAAAAAACACCACACAATGTCGAATATTATTTCACAGAAAATGATAGGAGACAAAAACAATGTGAATCCAAATTAGAGGACAGTATAAAATTTTATGTTTATGTTTTATCAGCTCTGTGTTCATGTAGAGGCATCATGATCTAGTGAGTACATCTCCAGACCAAAGATCGCAATATTTGGGTTTAATTCCTGGTCTGGCCCCTAGGCCTTTGGCCAGCAAAGCATTAATCTACTTTTACCATACTTGACAGAGGTGCTAAATTGGTACCAAGCAGGACTTTATTCCTTGAAATGCTAAAAAGTGCCTTATTGGCAGCTATGCTAGAGCTAGGGACCTGGGATAGAATTAAAAAATATGCAGTGCTTAATAATATTTTCATAAAAGCACAACTAACATTCCATAGCATTATGATTATTATCATCATTAGATCAGTCTGTACTCACCTTCGGGGTCTAGGAGCTTCATCAGGCCTAGTTTCTGTTCTGCAACATTGAATACATTGTTTAGGTTCTGAACGGGTTGTACTTTGGTCAGTTTGTTGTAGTCAATCAGGTCCGGCCTATGCTTGTGTACAAGTGCATTGAAGGCCAGACCATCTCGCCAGCTTGTTGTGAAGTTGCGGATGTCTACATTGGCGTATCCGGCTGTTTTCATCTGGCACCAGAGGAGGAGGGCATCCTTAGCCGATCGCGTCTCCTGGTTGTCTTCATCTTCAAAAGAAATATCTTGAATCTAAAGAATCATACAAAAAAAGAAGAAATTTTCATTTTTTTATTTCCAGGATAAAAACTTAGTAACAATTTTATCACATTCAAGGAATCATAGAAGGAGAATTTGTACAACTGTTTTACATGTACTTCCAACAGAATTGTGGAACAAATTTCAAATAGCAGCAAAAATAAGAAGCCAGAAGGTCCAAGCAATCGAGAGACAATGTAACTTACTCCAATGAATCCATTCTTATACAGGTAAGGTGGCATAATCATGCTAACAGGCCTTGCCTGAACAGCACCTCTATGTTAGGAACCCAGTAGAGGCACGACTGACCAAGTCCCATCATCTCAAGAATACATAAATGTGTATGATTACTTGCTAAACACGTAAATGGGGGGTCAGAAAATGGATGGAAGATTCCACCACCAGCTAAACTTAGGGTGTGATCAAGATGGTGTCTGATTTAGAAGGTTGATAAATGAAGGCACCTGCGTCTCTTCGTGCCACTTTGATACCCCCAGAGGAACATTTAATGAATTTTCCATTTAGCATGTACTGAAAATACGTAATCAGGAAGATATTTCATAACAAGAATTGAGAGAACTTTTTTCTGCTTGGTTATCTCCAAACTTTTTCATGTTAATAACAGTAAACATTATTTTTTTCTTTCTTTAAATTTTTGAATTCACTCTTTCAAGGATAAAATATGTAAAACATCTAGGTTTCTATTGTATTAAAGCAATTAAAAGTAATACTGAACTCTTTTATCAGATTCATTACAATTTTACTCTGTACTAAACGTATCCTCTGGAAGAATGTAAATATTTTTTCCCTCTACATGTAAATCCTATGTGTTTTTTTTTGTATTTATTAAGATAAAGATATGTACATGTACACAAATTGCTGTATACATGTACAGTAGTACATGTATGTCTACATATTAGGTTTATGCTGTTCATGAACATGTGGGACTTGTGGGTGTACATGTATAAACTAAAGTTTGAATTTTGGAGCCATTCTGGAGGAAGTCAAGCTAATTGGTTCATAGAACAGGGAATAGTTTATACCCACATCCTCAAAGATTCTTATCATAGCTTGGCTGTTTGTAAGCAATAATTCACATTTCCTTTGGAGTTCAAACTTTCGTAAGTACTCTAATAGCTCAGGTGAACAAGTACATGTACAGTAAACAACTGTTGCAATGACATACTTATTAACACTAAAACCTTTTCAGATGTGATTTCAGAATTACACGTTTTTTTTGGGGGGGGGGGTCCACAAAGAAATTATTCTTAGATATATTGTTTTTTTTCACAGAATTGCCAAAAGATTAGGCCTACATAAACATATTTTCTTTAACTTTTGATGTGAAATTGTACTATACTGTACACATGAAGGCCTACATGTACATGTATACAGTGTACATGTAGGCCTTCATGTGTACAGTATAGTATAGATCTGTATTTTTAAATATATATGTCTTCATAAACAAATTGCATCTTTTTTAGGTACATTGCTGTACAGTATAATGTACACTGTGCAGTCGAGAAAATATGTAATGCAAATTTGTCATCATCGTCTTTGAGGCTACATGTATTTCTTCCAGCTTCCACTTTACTGTATAGGCCTACATGTACATGCTAATGCATGTACCTACATTACTAAAGCGCTATACAGTCCACTAAAGATAGGCGAGCCATGCTGTCATCCATACAGCAAGCTCTAGAGGTTTTTATAATGTTATGCATCAAGTGCTGGGTGTAGTTCAATTTCATCAGCATGGAATGCCCTAGTGCCTGTAGGCCATGCACCCAACGATGAATAAGCCAGCATGCCATAGCAGCATTCTCTGTCAGGCAAATTGCCTTCACCTTCGCTCACTCTTCTCCGCTCACTCCCACACTTTCATTTTCCCATTTTTTTTTTTTACGAACTGCATGTGTATAAATATGATTTTTATCATTACTTATGTCTCATTTTATTAAGCACCATCTCATGCATTCCTAAAATGCTCTCAGAAAATCCCTTTTTTTTCCAGTTTAGATTTCTAGAATTTGAAGATTTAATTTCCAATATGTTTTTTTATTCTTTAGGATTTAGGCCCTAATAGACCAGCTTGAGGAAAGAGCACCATAATGATGTAGAATGAAGTTCCTCCATGGGTTCAAAGCAATGTACATTGTCTTTTTCAATCAATATCTTAATAGATAAACTCCCTGAGACCTTGATTAATAATAAATGCATATTTTTATTCAATAATTCATCCCAAACACATACATGTACAGTTTGGATTCTTCTCATTTCCTTCCTCTATATATGTACATTACATATCTCTATAAAGACCCTCATCCCTTCCTCATTCTCTTTCTCTCCTCCTCATCTCACATTCAATATACTGGAAGCTAAAAGCCGCATCAACCTCCTTGGTGCCTCATCAAAGCCCGAGCCTTCATATTGCTTCAGACTGGGCTTGGCCACTAGTGCATTTGTGATGCAGAATTAATGCGTCAAATAAGCACTCTCGATGTGTTATTCCAATTACGAATCCTAGCTTACTTTGCTTACACGGAAGTTATCAAACAGTTTGACTGCATTGGTAAATTTGTAAATGAATACAAAGACAAAATGGGAGACATCATTTAAAATTATTCACTAATAAAATGGGATTTACCTTTCAAATAATGCAGATGTCCCCCACTGGGTTTGCATATTGTAAGTACTTTATTCTCTGTCATGTCATGTCATGAATGGCTGTAGCTGTATACATGTACATGTACCTCTATAGGTAGTGAACATTATCATTCCTCTGATATAAATATATTTATTCATATTTTAATAATTCAAATAATGACATCTTAATGTGTTTTTTTCTTTCAGAATTACATCATGACATTGAAATCCAATAAAAGAACTTACATGTATACCACTCCAGTTTAAAGCAAGAGTGGAGAATACATGTATTACGTAAATTAACCAGCTCACTGTCACATTCCGAGACCTTACTGAAATAGCATGCGTAACTATTTATGACTGTGAACTTGAATTAACATTTAATCACTTTAACATCTTCTCTTTGACGAGAAGCACATTCCAAACTATGCATTCTGCCAGGCAGCCAATGGAAAGGTCATGTTTATAAACCCTATCTATCATTCACATGGTACAGTTACATTACATGTACAAGCGATGCTGCGGCTTCAACCATGTTACAATATATACATGTACCAGTAAGAGTACCCACCCATAATATAAGACTGACAACACAAATACTGAAGAATACTTGAAACACATGGAATTTTGATGTGCTGATTGCCAAATGATTTCACCTTCTTTTATCAAGAACAAGATTCTTGTTTGTATGGGGTGGGAGAAAGAGAAGAAATGACACGTCTCTGTTTAAATGTTTCAACAAAAACCAAAAAAAGACGGCAAACAATCAAAAGGCATCACGCATATCTATGATGCTAGTTTTGTTTTCATGATAAAATTTCCAAGATAAAAGTTAATAAAATGTGACCCCATTGGATTCACAAATTAAATGACAACTTCCTCGTGAATCTGGTACATGCATACCACTTTTACAGAATTGTTTTATCATGAAAATCAAGTACAGATGCTTTCTCTTAATACGTTTTCCATGCAATAAAATATGTTGAGGAAAAGGTATTTCTACTATTGTATAGAAGAGGCACCACTGCTGGTTTAAGATAAGACGTGAACATTCATACATGTATTTGAGTGATGCAAAATCAACAACAACAAATATGGACCTAGTCGGACACCTACCTGGAATCTAAGGATGATGGTCCAGATGAGACCGAGGGTCAATCTGTGGTTGCTATCTACGATGTCATGGGATCCCATGTTCTCTAAATGTACACGTTTCTCTTTCAGGAATTGCAGGGCCTTGTCTACGTTCTCTAAGCAGTGAATGCGCATCTTGCCTTTGGTAGGTTTGGGCTGTAATAAAACGACAAGATAAATGAATTTAGTATGACATATCATGAGGCCTACTGTATGCTGATTGTACAAACATACAATGTAGGCCTACTGTACGCAATGTTCAATAGCATCTTACATTTTCAGGTATGCAAAGAAAATTGAATTGACGTCAGCAACATCACAAATTTAAAATCAGTCTATCAGAGCCTATTTTAGAATTATTCAAAAGGACTATACAGAGCAAAACCTTTCTCTTCTGGAAAAAATACATACAACATAAATCATGCATATCAGACAAGTGCAGATACATACAGGAAAAGGCACGGTCACACCGCCCGAGCATTGTTGGAGCGGTCATGGAGCAGTAGGGAAAGAGGGTCGAATTTCACTCACAAAATTGGGGGAAAAATTAAAAAAAAAAAAAAAAACAATCGAAATCGAAAATGGTGAACGGTAGCGAGCGGTGATGATTTTTTTTCTCTCCGCTCCACGACCGCTCGAACAATGCTCGGGCGGTGTGACCATGCCTTAGGTAGTCATCAATATCACAGATCAATGAACTACATGTACATCAGACCTTCATTTTTGAGGAGCCAATCGGGCTGGCGCTCCTAAAAAAATTAAGGAGAGCAAAAAATCGCGCTCCTAAAATTGTAAAAAAATAAATTTTAAAAAAATTGCAAAAATTTCACATTTTACATCTTTAAATCCATGAAATGGCCATTTATTTTCCAAAATTCCTTGAAATTATTTTGATTTAGTTGAAAACTTTAAAAAAAATGAAGAATATTCATCTCTTTCCCGACTCTGATTTGACTTTAAACTCGGTAAATAGTGTAGTCCCACATGTTGATTTTCATGGTGACACCATGGAAATCTACATGTACATGTACATGTATGCAAAGAATACACAATGGATATAACGTTTACCAACGGACGGCATAATTTTTCTGTTTTACATCCGTTTTGCATCCGTATAGTGCTTTGGAACGGGGCCTTTAAGCATTCGGTTAGCCTTGACTGTTGAGTCTTATTTTTAGAGATCATTTAATGAATCAACAAGGGGCTTGTTGCATAAAAGAAAGACTACTTATGACAATTTTTTTTGGGGGGGCAGAGTTTTTATAATTTGTTAATTTTTTGTTAATTTACCATCTGGATTTTTTCATGGCAAATTTTTTAAGCAACAGACCCTACAGTATGATCTGGGGCCATAGATTTGCAATCTATGCAACTTTATTTGAATCCTGAAGCTTACAATACATGTACATGTATTTGGGACTTGTGTGCAATCTTTCTTTTCTATACATGTAGTTGAAAGAGAATGCAACTTTTTTTTAATGGGCCAATAGTCAACAATGTGATGTCTCATGAACCAAACAAAACACTACACAGGCCCCTACACTGTACATGTACATGTAGGCCTTCATATAGAAAATAATTTGTGTTAATTAATAACAGTAACTCTTTTCTTTATTCTTTTTATATGCGCCCGAACCTGCAAATATGTACTGTAAATGCAATAAAATTCTCACAAATGAATATGTACTGTAAATGCAATAAAATTCTCACAAATGATATACAGTGCAGAGCAAATTACATGAACTACAGTACATGTACATGTAGGTATGAAATCATTCACATGTACATTTTTACAGAAAACTTATCATTAGAATGGCCTTGCTACTGTATTTTAAAAAGCATGCATTTTACTACATACATTGTACATGTACATGTAGGCCCTACACATCGTCACCAATGTGTTATGTAGTAAATTAAATCTACAGTGTATAATGTACAGTGTAGGCCTACATGTACATCATACACGTACATGTACACCATTGGGCCCCTTGGTTCCCTTGTATTCTGAACTCGGGTTTAACTTAGAATCACTGTGGACTATTTAAACTCTGTGCTAAAATTATGAGAAGCCATACATGTAAAAATTTGTTCACATAGAATGTATGTTTCATATGTTACTATGCTATTTCCGAAGTCTTTAATAGTGAATATTTATCCTTTCTAGACAGTTAGGATGATAAGAGTCAAATGAGCTGATACTACATGTATGAACCTCTCTTATGTCACAAACAGCTATCCATAGTTACTACAATTTTAGACTGGAGTTTAGAATTAAACCCGACTTTAGAATACGGGCCTTGGGCTATACTTTAAAAACACAAATTTATCCAACAATCAATGAGTTTGCACACTCAGCTCAGAGCAGACTCTCCAAGGGTGTAGGCCTAACACCCTGCATGCATAATACCAGTCCCCCACAGTCAATAGAAGATTGAAGGTTATCAACAATACCCTGGGAAAGGAAGACTTTGAGGTTTGAAACAGATGAATGCTCACATACAATCATCTCTATTTATTCTTTTCCCATTCAATACGCATCCCTGAATTTTTTTTAATGGTGGAGTTTGACATTATGTGATCACATGTTGAATTATAACTACTGTAGAAGACATCTGCACACACTATTCTCTTGCCACGTTTCAGTGAATGTTGATGACTCATACAATGGCAAACAGTGAAGATGCTTGCATGGGTCACACTCGACTGGATTCTTAGCGAGATACAGTATGTAGGCCCTACATGTATGCCAGTTAGTACGTGGGTGGTGGCTAGCCAGTGTAATCATACTCCAAATCGTCAATTTGACTGAATTCATGCCATGATTTCTATATACAAGTACATTATATTAATCACCATTCAGACAATTTTCATTTGACCTTTCATGTCTCTTTGACATAACACACACAAAATTTAAAGTAATTTACTGACACACACAATGTACTACAGTAGGCCTACAACATGTACGCAGCCCATACTGTACAATAGGCACATCTTAAAGGTGAAAACATTATTAAAGGGGAAGCCCCAGTTGATAAATACATGTACAAAAAGCATGTTAAAAAGTTATTCAAATTGGGTACTACATGTAAAATAAGAAAGGTATGACATTTTAAAATTTCAATAATTTTCTTAAAGGACAAGTCCACCCCAACAAAAACTTGATTTGAATAAAAAGAGAAAAATTCAACTAGCATAACACTGAAAATTTCATCAAAATCGGATGTAAAATAAGAAAGTTATGACATTTTAAACTTTCGCTTCATTTCACAAAACAGTTATATGCACATCTTGGTCAGTATGCAAATGAGGGAACTGATGACATCACTCACTCACTATTTCTTTTGTATTTTATTATATGAAATATGAAATGTTTTGATTTTCTCGTCATTGTCATGTGAAATGAAGTTTCATTCCTCCCTGAACACGTGGAATTCCATTATTTTAACATTTTGTGTTTCAGGCAAGGAGGTCCTAATCATCAAATTCGTAAAAATTGAAATATTGTATAATTCAAACAATAAAAAACAAAAGAAATAGTGAGTGAGTGACATCATCGACTCTCTCATTTGGATGTAACTGGCTCGTTCAAGTAACTATATTGGTAAAAATAAGTGAAACTTTGAAATGTCATAACTTTCTTATTTTACATCCGAATTTGATGAAATTTTCAGCATTGTGCTTGTCTGATTTTTCTCTATTGATTCAAATCAACATTTTTCTGAGGTGGACTTGACCTTTAAGTCAGCCAATACTTTATTTTTGTATTGCAATGAAGTACATTATTTCAATTTTGCAAATTTGACAGTAATGATTCTTCATCAGGTGTTCCACAAAGGTAATTCTGAATGGTGGTGGTGGTGGTGACTTTTTTAAACCTGACTGCTAAGAAAGCATGAATGCTTTTAAACAAGCAGCCAGACACCTGACGACTTAGGGTTCTCTCATGAAGATGAATGCATTTTACATTTAATACCAAACGGCACTCATGCAACAAGTGGGAAGCGAATCCGAAACCTCCGCTCTACCAACTGAGATATCCCACCTCCGTTGGTGATTTTTTTTTCATATGATAAAATACAAAAGTAACCAACCAAAGTGAATGGATGAAATCAGTGGTTCACTAATGAATATCAACCATGTTTTGTGAAGTAAATGTTAGAACTTTTCTATTTTAGAACTTTCTCATTTCACATTATATTCATTTAATTGTTCAAATCAAGGTTTTGTCAGGGTTGATTGACTTCATTAACAAAATATGGATGGATTGAGGGCAACTTGAACAATTTTTTGTAAGAAAATATTAAAATGAAGTTCATGTAGCAAACACCCCTCTCTTTGTTTCTTCTCGAAACTCACAATTTGTACAAATTTGGCGCGTCAATATAACATGTGACGAAACGGATCAAAGTCCTCAACTGATTTTCTTGCATTGTGAAAAATCCATGCAAACTCAAATAGCTCAACTTCTTCCGGCAACATACATGTATCATACACATCAGCATTCTTTAGTTACAAAGACATTATTTTCAAAGGGTATCAAAATCACAGATATTTATACATGCACATGGAAATGTGTTTATAGTGATGCCCATATGCATGAATTAAAAGTCCCTTTAGTCAATCTACTGTACATGTAGTATTTTTTTTTTGCATTATGTGTGTGTTTTTTCATTTGGTTCATTCAATTTGACTTTAAAAAAAAAAAGTTTTCATTTTCATAAACAGTCCCAAGAGGTCAGGTGTCAAAGGGGAATCCAGCCTTGGCCATAAAATGTTGTTATGGAGAGGACAAATATAAATTAAACAAAATGGTGAAAGTTTTGAAAGAAATCGGACAAGCAATAAGTTAAAGCAGAATTCAAATTGGCAACTGGGTAAGTAAATTCTGACAAGGGGGAAGGACAACTTTCCCATTCAGTACATGTAGGCCATGTACTTTGATCAGAGATTTGTGGTTTTCTCTTTTATCCATTCCCCTGGGGTAGTAATCTAAATATAACCCAGGTACATGTAGATGTACATGTAGTATATTGGTATATAAAGAAAAATATAATTTGAAATAAACTTTTTGGAAAAATTACATTATTTTAGCCATTTTATGTATTGGAATACATGGAAGAGTAGTCCTTGCCTTACATGTACATCACTACATGTACAGTATGTCATTACATATTTGTGGCAAAATTTGAAGTCTCCATGGGTATAGTGATTACCAATATTTACAACTTTTTAAAAATTCATAACTTTCTTTATTGTTTGTCTGATATTGTTCAAACTTTCATCTATCGACTTTACATTTCTTCTTCCTATATAATTATTTTGGTGTGATTCCCATCATAGAGCAGTTTCAAATACATGCAACTTTAAATATGTATGCTATTTCGGAGGATGAAGTTAACTTTTGATACCATGATACATGTGTACATTGTAACTTCAGTGCTGGTTAACTTTGAGCATTGATTTGACTTATCAAAAAATAATCTGTACTCATTTGCTTGTATTTTAATTTCAGTCATACGTGTAGATACATTGTATCTTGAAAGTGTCTGCAAGAGTTGGACTTTTATTTTCCTCCTTTTTAAATTTTATTCCACAATAATGTTCAATTTCTTTTTAAAATGTTCAAGGCTATTGTGATGTTAACCATTTTTAAAAGCACTACTATATTTTGACATTGTACTAAAACAGATAGTGTGGCATCAATGAAACATAAAAAAATAAATGCTACATACTATTGTACATGTCTAGCGCATCTTCATCCTAGACCTACATAATAAAAATGTGGACATTAAATATTTTTTTTTGCAAGATTTTTATATTAGGCCATTACATGAGACTACATGTGCTCATTCTTACAACATGTAGACCTGTATAGAATGTATTTTACAACACCTACAATGTAATAGGGGGCCTACATGTACATGTATACATGTACATGTATGTACATAGCTTGTTGTATTAAAGCGAGCAAATGGGAGGCTGAATGTCAAACATTCATACCGATGCACATACGACGTACATGTACATGTACATGTACCATCCAAAATTTACCGTTGCACGGCTTTAGGAGATGACGTCACAATACGATTCAATTCATTGCGCTCAGTTAAAATGAAGGTGAATTTATACATGTACGTACATGAATAGCATGCCAGCTTAATGTGCAATGCAGCCCGAGGTCATATGCAAGACACGTGTGGGATTTTGGTTTTCGCTTTCAATATTTTTGCTCCCTTTTCATACATGCACATTGTAGAGTACTAAAATCAATGTCTCTTTATAGTATGTTGGACATACAGCAGCCATTAATGTAACCTACATGTACATGACACTGACAAATAGTGTAAACATTTGTGTATATGTACACGTACGCATACATGTACTTCACAATAAGGTTATTCTGTACATATATACATGTATACATGTACCTTTGGGACTTACATTTCTAGAAAAAACCTAGTAATTTGAAATGAAAAATTGGCCCCACAGTGGATGTATACTACATGTACATACACTACACGTACATCAGCCTCTGATAGAAACCTTTCTATCTCAGCAGCATTATAGCGACCATACCATGTTACTGCAGTATGCCTGGATAACAGACACACCCTTTTGCAGCTAGAGTATTCATTGAGCAACACATAATAAGCCACTGTGTGTATATGCACAGATGTGTGGAATAGGATTCCTTACTCCATCTACACATCCCTACATGTACATGTACTGTACATCGATGAGAATGAGATGGGAAGAATGAGACTTGATTTTTTTGTTTTGAATAATGTTTTTATTCTGATTTCATGAACATAACATTTCAATTTAACATTTCAAATCATATATAATAAATAAATACTTTACACTTCATATTTTCACTTTTTTCCACTAACTTAACAAAATCATGAGTCATATATATCTTTAAAAAAAATCAACAATGAAATCAGTTATTATAAATGCAGTGATGCAGTGTCATAGAAATACAATGTGTAGATTAATATCCTCATATAAAATTATTCATGAGTTTAGAAACAGTTAAAGGGGAAGTTCACCCTGACAAAAAGTTTATTGTAAAAATAGCAGAAAAAATAATAAAAAATACTGCCGAAGGTTTCAGAAAAATTCATCAAATAATTAAAAAGTTATTAGAATTTCAATTATTTGGTTTGTGATGTCGTATGCGAGCAGCATTCCTACGTAGCGAATGGTAAAAAATCAATGAAATGTCATTTTCTCAGAAAATTTAAAATGGTTTTCACTGTACCTTTTGTATATCAATAGACAAATCATTTCACACCCGATCATGAATAGAAAACAAAATTAAGTCATCAGGAACCATACAAAATTTGCAATTCATGCATTTTATATTACATAACACATGGGGAAACTGCTCGTTTATGACGTCACAAATCCAAAATTTTGAACTCTGATAACTTTCTTACTCTTTAACGGATTTTCCTCAAACCTTCACCAATATTTTTTACTATTTTTTCTGCTATTTTTACAACAAAATTTTCTTCAGGGCGAACTTCCCCTTTAACAATGCATGCAGGCATAATAATCTGATTTATTTTCCTTCACTTTCAATATCCAATCCAGTTTATAGATCAGATTTCAATTCAAAGTACATGTACATGTACTGTTAAGTTCTGTGTAGGCCTATACAGCGCACTTATTTTTACGTCAGGAAATTTTAAAAATTGAAGTGCATCATATACACAGGTACAACAGAATCGCGGCAGCAGTCCCGACATGAATGCATACATAGTACATGTATGGGGCTGTAGACAGAGAATAGGTGCACGAGATGTCATGGCTCCAACAACAGATTTCAAGTGCAATGAGGCACTAATTGTTGCATTTTATACATGTATATGTTTTGAAAAAAGGCCTATAGGAGTTTAATAGGGCCCGGTAAAAAGGATTAACTGTCAATCAAATGATTGTCAAAAGCGTACTGTTTTACAATTCTGGCAAGTGTTCAACAATATGGAAGAAAACAGACTAAAGATATCAGTGAAAATTCACATACATGTACATGTAAGTCCAGAAGTCAATCTTTCAGAGTCGAGAAAGAAGGGAATATTTTGTTTTCATGATCGACAGCCAAATGAAATTCTTTCAAGAAAATATGGACAATAGAAGAGTATCTCATCATGGGTCATCATGTAAAGTGCAATGTAAAATACATATTTTTTCATAAGCTTTTCCATTTTTTTCTGTCACTTCCATTTTGTCTGGGAGCAGTGCAGCTGCATTTCACACATTTCAAAGGCCTGATATTACTTTGTTTGGTAAGACTTTCACCATTTTGCATATAAATGTAAAGAAGAAACATACAAGAAATACAAAATAATACAACTTACCAGTTTGTCCCCTGATAAAACTTCTAGTAGTTTGATTAGCATACGTCCATCATATAAATCCGTATATAGATCCACAATGCGACAGCCAACTCTTTGTAAATGTGAGTTTACCCATTTTGTGAATGTTTTCTTTTGCACCATTTCACGCTCATCTGGCAAAATGAAAAAAAAATCATCATCAATCTTGTACATAAATTAACAGAAACCTTTATGGTAATACAAAAGCATGAATAATTGCTTTTTCATTCCATAGTCCATATAAAAGTAAATGAATTAGTGAACAATTATGTAACTGCCCATGTGCACCTTCATTGCCAAAATATATATATATAACTGAGCACAAGAGAATCTAATGATTTTATTTTAATATTGAATGAGCTGGATAACAGACGGTTGAAGAATACAATTCTGTTTCATACAAAGGGATTAGTGATCCCCCTGTAAAAACATGTACATGCCCAACTACATGTACATGTATTCCTGTACTTCTGAACTATTGACAAATGTTGTTTCGATTTCTTACCTGCCAGCGCTCTGATTCGAGAACGCTCAAACAGCTTGGCTCCTCCATCATCCAAGCTGCTTTCCACGTCTTCATTGTTATCCCACTTGACACCATTGTTTTCCATTTCTACCGACATGGCTCAAAGCCTATGTCTTCCTACTCCTGCATGAAATAAAAACAAAATATCTTATTATAGAATATAATAGAAATCTAGTTTGGGTTGTTAAACAAAAGTCGTATGGGACTGCTGAATTACAGATTTGCATAAAAATTACAACTTAGAAAAAATATGTAATCTGAATTAGACAAGAATGCATTTCGAAACAGGGATCATATTATAAAAATACAGAGCTTATGCTCATTGATATTATTAATATAATACATTCATTTGTTAGGGAAAAATATATTTTGGGGCTACTTTTCAAAACATTCTGTCTAAATTTGCAACACTGTCCAGACAAGCTTACACAATGCAGTGAATGGGGGTGTTTCCAGGGCTCTTTTGAGCTTTTTGGGGGCAAAATGCCACTATGTGATTTTTTTTCCTGCTGTAAATGTGTAGGATTTACTGTACGCCGAACACGTACATGAACAGGACTTACTGTACATCTTTTCCTTGATATTTACAGAAAAAATTTGCTGACTTTAAGTTGGTTCTTACCTGTATACATGTAGGCAGATGTATACAGAACAGCAAAATTATGAAAACATTATTTTTTGACTGCTACAGATTATCAAGATCCAACATCATTACTCATTGTACATCTATACATGTACACTGACCTAAACACACACGGCAATGTGGCTCTGATTCATCATTGATGCACAAAATAATGTCCTTAAAAAGAGCGAATTCGGAATCTCAAGTCAAGACTGTGACTTTTGGCCTTGGATTAATGACTCGATCTAGTATCACAAAGACAAATACATTTACGGGCTTCACTAGCCCTAACGTAAATAAAGACAAAGATCTATTTGCATAACAAGCCCACGAATTGATATCACAACCCCCCCCCCCCCTTGTGACATCTTTACTGGATCTTGGGCTTGCTTCATGTACACCTCGTGCCTTTCATTCAAAGTTTAAAACATTGTATGTAATGTACTCCTGTCTACAAATTGGTCTGACATACTGCAGCTTTTCACAGCAGTAATAATCCGGCTTTGATGACATTACACGTACATGTAGTTCAGACTCCAGACCAATTCTTTTCTTTTATAAGATCAGAAAGAATTAATGGTCATATGTATGTAACTTCAAAAGAAACGAATTCGTACAAAAGTACAGAGACAAGAGGTTTTCTCACAAAGAATGTGTGCATGTGTAATAAATTTTTTTTTCTGATGTGTACAATGATAACCACTGCATCACTTTGTAACTTCCCCACATGGATTGGGTTACAAGTGAACACCACAATGCCAAGAATCATTCACTGAAAAAAAATTACAAGATAAAGTTGTACTTGTAAACATGATCAAATCACATTTGGAAAAGAAGTGGAAAGGGGCCTCGGGAAATGGGAATAATCCTGATGATAGTTCATATCCATACTCTACCAACTATCCATGCCACTCAAAACCAAATACTTCAAAGGAGCAAAGAAATGTAATCCAAGGTACATGTCCTTGGTAAATTAAAAACGCAGATCTCCAACTTCTCTTTAATTGGTCATGAAAAAGCAATAATAATAAAGACTTCCCATTTTTACTTTAAAAAATCATCTCTTTTCCATCTCAATTTATTCAAATTACTATATTTGTTTGCTAATTAATGTTAATTCAGTAAAATCTTTAAATTATAACATGTGCAAACTGTAATACCGAATTTGGCCTCAGAATTCATCAGCATGAATCTTGCTTTTGATTTTATTGTTAATTTCAATTTAATGTGATTCAACGGACATCAGAACACGGGCTGTGGAATGAAAATTAATTACCAGGATTAATCATCAGATCGTACATGTATCCAGATATCAGATAGATTCTAGTGTTCATGTTGTTCCAGACCTATGACTGACATTATTTACTATCTCTAGAAGGTAGAAGCAAGGGCACTACTTTCTCTAGAAGCGAGGGCGTTACTTTCTCTACATATACATGTACATCAAGTTCATGTACAATGTAGCCCTGGATGCAGGATCTTCATAAAAACATTCCTTTCTGTCCAGCTCTTGGTGGAGCGGTACGGGGGAGGGCCTGTAGGGGGGGATCGAATTATGAAATGTGCCACACCAAAAATGAAAATCGGGGATTTGGAACTAAACTTTGGTCTAGTATCAATGACTGCTAAAAATGCAATGCTCTGGAAAGGTATGAATTCTATACTTTGCATGAATATGCATGAAATAGGTCATAACGTTTCTGTGCGATGAACCAATCAGCGGCCTCCGAATCGCTGTGCAGGGCTTTGGCTATCGTTGAATGCAGTCAATGGCAATTTGCAACTGTGTTGTGCTTTGTACAAGCAGGCATTGGAACAAGAAACAATAAATTTGGGGATGTTCGGAACAGGGAAAAATAGAAATTCATCTGGCTTTCAAAATCGGTGATGCTCTGGATCTGGAATGGAAATTTAGACTGAAAATGGGGTTCTGGTCAGCGGCACATACATGTATGTAGGTTTATACATTTACATGTATATTAAGTACATTACCCCCCCCCCCTCCCCACTCCCCCGGGAAGGGCTGAGGGATCTTATCAAATTTACATTCCGCACTATGCCACCACGAATCAATCCTCTTTTACATCAACCATACATGTACAAAGGGGGGGGGAGGGGCCCTTATCAAATTTAAATTCCACATAACACCACCACAAATCAATCCTTTTTTTTCAAATTTTAATACATCAACCTTACATGGTACAAACTCATGAAGACTCATGACGACTATGTTGACAGGGATGGTTGGTGTTTATATTAACAGCGTTTGCATTTATGCCCTTTCTGATTATTCATTTTTTCTCCATTATTCAGAATTTTTTTCTTCATTTCAGTAGAAAGAGCACAAGTTGCAGAAACAAAAATATGGCAAAAGCAACACAAAATAAAACAAAGGAACAGAAATGAAGGTTATGTGCTTTATTTTTTCAGGCTATATGGAAGTGGATCGTATTACCGAACACTTTTCATGAATTTTTTCATATCAAACACATTATTCTTAAAAAAAATTCACCAAACTTTCATCATAAATACACAATTACCTACAGAATATAAATATGTAACAATTTTGCCGAAATCGTTTTTCTTTTAACGATATCAGCTTCCAATCGGACCCCTCTTCGCATGTGAAAATTTTTGGTCACTTGAAAAAGGTATCGTATTACCGAACATGTGTTTTATATGGGAAAAGTTGAGAAAACAACAAAATCACTAATGAGCTATTTTGACCACATTTCTTATTTTTAGAATATTAAAGACTTTGAAAATGTGTTTTTCAGCATTTTTTATCATCTTTCTATTCATGTTCCCTTTAATAGGAAGATGTTGCAAAATTTTAAGTGTATGAAATTATTTTCTGATGCGTACGCTGCGCGCGTTCGGTATTAAATACAAGGCCAGTCGGTAATACAATCACTCACTATACTGTGCATTGTCTCATTAGGCATCAGAGTATAATGCATAGCCTTTATTTATTCAGGACCTATTTCATTATTTTTTGGGGGGAGGGGGGCGGGGGTAATCTATACACATCTGTATTTTTACGTCATGCCAGTGTCAGTTTAAATCAAGTAAATATGAAAAAGCGAAAGTCACATGGAGAAAGAAAAAAATAGTCTTCACTTTTTTTTCCTTCTAAAAGTATTGTGTCTTTTTTTTCTTTTTTTTTAAAATATAATCATAACTTCTTGTTTCTTTGTGCTGAAATTTCCCCTGCTCAAGCTTGGCATGGAGTGGTTTTGATAAAAAGCTCAATTTTTTAACAGCTCTTTGAATAGCTGGGTAACTGATGAACTAGATTGAAAAAGGTGCTTTCATCGGCTGTTTTCCTCGAGTCACCTATTACTAATCATCAGCCGCGATGGAATCTTTCTCCAACCATTGACCAATATTCAAATACTGGCCCCAGTATCCGATTCACAAAAATAATTGAGGAAAGCATCCGGGCTTTCTATGACACTATGTAGGTCCGACTGGTTTCCTTTATTAAAAACCAACGCTGTAAAAAGAAAAGAAGAGTACAGTCTATACTTATTTTTTTTTCCTTTTGATATATTCAAGAAGAGAAGAAAAAAAACAATGGTTAGCTACAGTGTATTACTCTTAATACAAACTCTAAAAAAAAGTTTAAAGTTCTTAAGGACAAGTCTGATATAGGGCTTAGGCTTAACAGTTCGGAACTAAGAAAAGGCTAAGAAAAGTCAGACTGTCACTGAGACAGACTCAACATCGGCCTACAAGTTTAAATAGTCTTTACTTCGTACAAAGTTCTGACATATTTTTCTGTATAATGCTGAAGGATTATTTACTACAATAATACTACTCAAACCATAATCTATTGAGTACCATCCCTTTCTCGCAGGTTACATGATTTACATTACTATCGAGTATAAATGGTATTGCTTGGTAAGTCCACACAGCTAGCTGCACTATGTATGATCTTCGTGTACCGTTATGTCCCCCGTTACGTCTGGCTGCTTTACCCCTATTCAACACCTTTATCCACCCAGGCTTGATTGACTAACTCAAGATGCACACACCCGAAACATGTACGGAAACATTACGAAGATACCCTTCTTTTAATTAAATATAATACAATCTCACCTGAATCCAAAATAGCTTGATGGTATATTCCTGCAACTAAAATCCCTAAAATCCAGCTTGATAACAGGTCCTTTTAGTATTTCCAAGGCTTTTTCATTCCACATACGATAGATCCTCAGTCGGGCCAGCCGAAACACAACGCCACGCGCATTCATCTGTGTATCCCATTTACGTGCAAACTAAATAGGAAGAGTCGAACTATGTTTCATACGCAGAGAAGAGGCTTGGCTGGCTGGTAAAGTACACAAGTATGCATTGCTGATGGTGTAAAATGTTGATTTCATCTTCCAATCGTGTCTTATTCTGTTTGCATGTTATTGGCAATAGAATTTTGGTTTTATTTTGGGAGCACTCTCAAGTAAATCAACATGATCTTAAGGATTTGTTCCTATTTCGGTTAATGATTACTGTTTAACAATAGTCAAAGAGCCACTGGAGTGAAACTTTCAAAATATAATTCCAGAACACTTCGGGACCACTATGACCACGCCCATTTTTACCGCAAAAGTAAAGAACTTTCTTTTACTCTCTAATTACTTTGCAAAAAATATTACGTTAGAGCTTTACTTCAAGTAATGAGGTATGACTTTATGTTTTGAAAATGATAGAGACTGCAGTGGGGTGAAAAGAAGCCATCCATTGCCAGCGCCACACAATGAAGCCGGAGCTAATACATGTAAGATGAAGTGAGCACCATGGGGTCCTCCTCCAAAAACTGATAATGTGCCATTTCGCCAATGAAAGTGATAGGCCTACCCCCCCCCGGTCTTTGGCATTAAGGACATTCTGGGAAAATGAATACACTATTTGGAAATGTGAACACTGGGGTACAAATGGAGGCTTGGGGCCATGGACCTCAAAAAAAAAGTAACGACCAAGAAAAAAAGGAGAAAATTGTGAAATCAGGGGCGGTAATCCGGGGGGCTGGGGGAACAGTGCCCCCACACTTTTTGAAGCACTGAAAATGCCCCCTCACGAACGTGTACTGTGCCCCGTTCACCTAACGAGGACCCATTTTAGGTGTTACCAAGTGCCCTTTCTCGTATAAGTGCCAATTTTTTTTCTTGCCCCTCCCTAAATTTTTCACGACCAAGAAGGAAAGAGAGAAGGGGGATATGATTTTATTTTCTGAATAATATAGCTCTCAAAATCTAGATTTTCGTTATAAAATGTTTTTAAAAAATTACTCGCTCGCCACTTCTTATAAATTTACACGATAGTACATATCTCCCCCTTCAAAATGTTTGTCCCATTACGCCTCTTTAGACAAGTCATTTTTTCTTTGTTTTAAGATGGTGGCCTTTTAAAAGAAAATGTGCACTTTTTTCCTTGTGTCCCCCCCCCACTTTCAACTTTTCTCCGCCGCCCCTGGGTGAAATATGATAGTATTTTCTGAGTATCATCAACGGCTAGATCGCTCGTAGCTCTTTGTGCCACTGGCTTCCTCAAAATGTTTGGCTCATTATGCTTCTGTTCAGTTAAAAAATAAACCGGCCATCATGAAATGGTCTTCTATGAAAGATTTACATGTCAATAACAAAAATGTTCTCCTTGTTTTGGGGAAACTTGGATTAAATTCATAGAGAAAAGTAAGCTAGGTTATGCACCGATTTAATAAAGATGGCAGGGATCAGTATTTAGCCATGGCGATGATGTAAGGTTTGGACCATGATCGTACACTCAAACGGGGGAAAAGGTAATTATGAATAAAGAAATTAAATAGGTATGACGCCCACAAGAGGTGACCCCAATGAAAATCGCCCATCAATTTTGAAAAGTAAATCATTTAATATCAAACAATTAAAGTTGGCATGAAAATACTATAACATTCAAAATAATGTCTATTTTTCTGAGCGCTTAGAGCTCAGAATACTGTATTATAGCTGCCCGAAAACTTTTGTTATTTTTTTCCACTCCCCCGATCCCCAACGAGGCCCGAAGCATGGGCGCCCCTGCATCCCACTGAATAGTGAACATGAGTAAACTTATTTTCTGTACTAGACAAAGCCCTCTACCGTCTTATGAAGTCCCCCCCCCCATATCATTAATCAAACACAATGCAAGAAAGTCTTTGAAATATGAGAACTCATGAGAACTTCATCAAATCAGATGCAAAGCTAAATGACTTCTCAATTTCAGTTGGTGTCAGATGTATTCTCCTATATAATCTACATGACATGGTACTTGTTATTCCTGCTGTGTTTTTATTATTTTCTTTTTGGAGGGGTTGAAATCAAAAGTTAAGAATTAAAGAAAATAATCACCTTCCTCTGTCTGAGCATCATATTTCATATTTGATATAGCGAATGATGTAATAGTTACAATCAAACTATAAACCTTTAAAAAATAGCCTACCTCGATCTCGTTGACAATGTAACGATGTCTGTGTTTATATTCCTAATTATTAATTTATCCAGGAAGAAACATATAGGGCAGATCTTCATCACTAAGACTTCCGAGAAAACACAAGAATCAAACCATATTCCAGAAACTGCTACATTTCACGCTTGTTGTCGTGGCGTCTGTCAGACTCATATTCGCGACCCAGATTCATCAGCAAAGAAATGTATCTCCGACATTCACTTATTATTTACACTTCAGTATTCATCTATGTTATGAAGTAGATGTTGTCTATGATACCACCATAATCCATTGGTACTATACACGGAGACCGTGGTATCGATGCGGGATGATAATGAATTTTGAAAAAGGAAAAAAAAGTACAGGGGCATCCAGTCTGGCGGGAGAAAGGGCACGCGCATGCGTAATGATGGTATTCATTTAGCAGCATCCGGCGGCGTTCCAAAGCATCGGATATTGGTATACAATGTGAGAAGATGTCCACTTCCTTTCGTTAAAGATTTGAAACTAAATAGGATGGGGCCACGTTTTCTTTGTTTGACAGAGTTAACGAATGAATACGCTAACTCCAAACCAAAAAATAAATTTTGAAAGTATATATATCTTAACTTGGCCCAATTATTGTATGACATCAGCATTGGGCCTGTCACAATATACATATAGAATTAATTATTATGCCAAGTATAATTTTAAAAAGGAACAAAAAGAACACTGGCAGGCCTGTGTGTAGACAAAATATTTTTACGTGTATTTTCAAAATAAAGTAAGTTGGCCTTTACATTACAATGCATGTTCAGAATAAAATGGGTAACGTTCGTATGACGTCACTGTGTTATCGATAACTTCCTCAATTTTGAATAACTCTACTCAACGTGAGCTAGCGCCGAAGGAAAGGCGTGTGGTATAGGCCTACCAATAGTGAACTTAAAAATACATCAAAAGTTCAGAACCTACCTCATCAATCACCATTCTGAATGCCAGGATAGATATTCAAAACATTCGTAGTCTATACCAGAGGCAGTGTACCCAATAAAGTTACTATGTTGAGGCAAGGGCGGCGACATGAATATTTTGATTGGGGGCGGGAGCAAAACTACCATAAAGGTATATAACGTCATATTTTTTTCTAATATTAATTATCAGAGGGGTATTACACTGCCTAAACCGCTTTCTTTCTTTTCCTCCCATTTATTTCTCCCCTTTCCCTCTATTTTCCCTTTTCCACTACTTGACAAATCATAGAGGGTGGTCGCCCCATGCCTACTCCTAGTGTCCCCGCCCCTAAACCAATAACGTGAAACTTTAATAATAACCATTAATGCTTAGCGCAATCATGTCCACGGTGGAACCTTATCTAACGCTACCCAATTCGCCGATTCTATATAATGCCAAATATGAATTATATTATGACTCGAAAACATTCATTAACATAACGTATAATTCAAGTCAAGTTTCCCCATGAATTTAAGATGATTTGTATATCAATCCAAAATGAAAACAGTATGAAATTTGTCGAAATTTCCTTTTTTTATATCCAAATGATCCCACTGGAGCGGGCATTGGTGTTACAAACTCATTTTTGATACCGTTTCCATCGGTTGAAATTTGAGGTGTTACATCTTTTCATAAAAATCTGGACCTGATATCCAAATATAGGCCTAAGGATTTGGTGAAAATCATGCCTGATATTAAACAGTTAAAAATTTTGAAATAAATTTCATATCGAAGGACGAGGTTAAGGCCGCGGCTTGGAAAGAGGTGTCAGGAAAAAATAGGCCGAATCCGAGTCATTTTTATATCAGACATTAGGAGGGAGAAGATTACTGAATTTTAATGAAATTAATTATATAATGAATGATAAGATGATTTAGAACATTATTTATTCATTTATTTACTTCTTTATTTATTATTTATTCATTTATTTTTTATTCATTTATCTATTCATTTATTTATCTATTTATTCATTTATTTATCAATTCATTCATTTATTTTCTATTTCTATCTATTTGTTTGTTTTTCTATGTTTTTTTGGGGGGAAGGGGCTTAATTCCTATTTCTTCCTCATAAATTCAATATATAGCGCCAATTATTTTCTTCAAAGCGTTTTCATTTACCCTTCTCTTTTCCCTTTTCTTCACAAATCAAACGAGGTGGTCGTCTTTTTCCCCTTGCGACGTCTCCCCTGAGTAAAAACGGGCACAAAATGTCTCTTTTAAGACAAAATTACACTCAAGAGTTTGACCCCCCCCCGAGCGTTGAAATTACACAAAAATAATTATGTTGTAACAACATGGTGCTTGACTTTTATTTTAGATACAGGTAGTTCCCCCTTTTCCATTCTATTTGTTTTTGTATCTTAAATTGAGACTTGTACAATGCACAGAGTAATATGCTACAAATGATTATACATGTAAATTCATCTCGATGTGTATTCCCTATAGAGTAACCTGTATCGTCCAATGTTTTATTTTGATTTATGTCACCCTTTTTATTCATTTTTTTTCCATTTATTTTTTTTATCTTATCTCTGTTTTGTGATTTTACTGCTTTTGAATTGTTTCAAATAATTTCCAATTACCTGTAAATATTGTGATTATATGTGATTTTGAATACCAATAAAACACATAATAAAAAAAAACAAAGACAAAAAAAACATGGTGCTTGACTGACACCACAAATTTTACACCAGAAGATGTAAAATGTAAAATAACAGGCACTCTCCTCTTTGTGCTGTGGAGTCGATCTGAAGCATGATTCTATATCCTTTTTCACTTTTCTATATAGATACAAGAATCCCCTTCATTCGCCACAATGCATCACCGTCTCCTCCATCCGCTTTATTTTTTTTAATACCTATAGTAGTTTTTTAATTGCCGGTAAACATACTTTCTGCATGCTTTCATGATGCATGAAACAAGGGAACGGAAAGATTTCGAACAAGTTTTTCCGTGACCTCATCGGGTCACAAAATCTGAGCTTCATGGAATGTTGACAAACTCCTGTCTCCATAGTTACCACTATACTCGATCTTGTATCATGTGAGAAGAGTGGGATGGAATGGTAGTAATCTGATACTTAACGACCCACAGGGGGCCAGCAGTGCGGACCCTGAAGCGAAGGATGATGTTTAACCATGGACCTATCCGACGACTCTATATTCGTTGACCCTGGATGACCCGAGGGGACCATCCCTGGTGCCTGGTATAGGGACACGCCCACCTCACTAACTTGACAGTGTCTCTATACAGTGCGTCCCAGAAAAAACGAAACCGAGATTTAGCGATCATTTATCATTACTTAATCATAAATAAAATAGACATATGACCTACCAATTTAAAGCTTAGAATCTCCTCTTTCATCTGATATTACTTAGATTATTTCTCATTCACGCATGAGTGAGCAAATGCAATTTGAAGAAAGGATATCAAAAACTCATTTGGCGGGGGGTATCTGGGTTTCAAAAAGAAAACCTCATTCTTGAAAAGTTCAAAATCTCCTCTTTAATTTGATGCCTAAATTACAGAAAATGGTCCCGAAATAACAAAGTTCCGGTCATTTGAAATAATGCTTGAATTTCAATAATTTCATAAAATGAAGAGGTTCTCCAGGCTGGCTTTCAAACTCTCTCGATACTCTGTTTTGTTGACGATCAGCCATGCATTAAATCTTTTGTTCACCATGCGAAAGCTTCTGTGCACCGGTGAAAACACGTTTATCTCATGAAATTATGGAAATACAAGCCTTATTTCAAATGACCAGAACTTTTTCATTTCTTGACCATTTTCTGTAATTTTGGTACCAAATTAAAGAGCAGATATTGAACTTTACAGAAATGTGGTTTTCTTTTTGAAACCCAGATACCCCCCGCCAAATGAGTTTTTGGTATCCTTTCTTCAAATTGTTTTTGCTCACTCATGCGTGAATAAGAAATATTCTGAGTAATATCAGATGAAAGAGAAGATTCTAAGCTTTAAGTCGGTAGGTCATTTGTCTATTCTATTTATGATTAAGTTATGATAAATGATCGCTAAATCTCGGTTTCATTTATTCTGGGACGCACTGTATAGTATTATGTACAACATGAGTGACTTTCATTGTTATTACATCATGTACTAGGGGTTCACTTCTGGAGTGTGACATCTGTACTTTTGTTTCTTTTGCTCTGTGTTATAGCATGGCAGTGTCGAATGGAAGTTTGACACAAAGATATATAAACCGAAGAATACAAATCTTTTGAACATCCATAAGGCCATTTGGCGTCACGGAAGAAATAATTCAATATTATCACAGATAACATGCAGCTGGGCAGCCTATACTAGCATTCCTAAAAAAAAAACTCTTTTTAAAATGATTCTCTTTCAACTATAATTTTTAAAATTAAGGTAATTTTATTTTATAGGCATATTCAAGTCTTCATGATTTTCCAGCTATTTAGAAATCTTACTGTAAATAGCACAACCTGGGTAATCCTCAAAGGAAATGGCTAAATCGCCGACTTTATCCAGATGAATAAATTTCATGCGTGGGCAGGGTTGCACACCGTTTTGAAAAGAAACGAATAATACTTGGCTATTAATGGTAGGATCATTAATAACCCCTTCCATGGACGATGGAGATAATAGAAGACCTTTTGTCAGGCAAACTCACAGAACCTGAACAAAGAACAGGAAGCGAATTGAAGCAAACGATCAACTTAAGAAGTCAAAAGACAAATTTTCCGGTCTGTCACCTTTTCATTCTTTCATCATAGCTCTATTTAATATATCGACTGTAAACGCTCGAGTCGGATAATACAGTAAAAGATGAAAGCATATTATAGCAAGCTAAAGTCAGTCTTAATCAGTATCAGGAATTTTCGGAAAATGTAGTCATGTCATTATTGCATAGGAACTCTGTCTTCGCTTGTCTAATGTTTATATCAAGAGTTAGCACACGGACACATAATTTATAAAAACGATTTACCATTAAGCCTTGTGGAAAAGTGGGGGAGGGGATAGAGTGGTAATTATTCAAACTTATTTTGAAAAGTCAGAAAAGGCTAAAAATAAGGCAGGCATGGGTCGCATTCTGCATTCGATGAGGCTTATCACTCAAGTTCATTGAACATTGTTGTGAATTTAGCAGCGATGTATTTTTCATTTTGTTTTCTTTTTATATCCGAAAATCGATGAAGGTGCACGGTCTAGTTTCTGTAATTTACAATATAAACATGAAAACTTGGAGAATAATCGTACTACGGTATCATCGTTCACGTTATCATTTCTAATATTGCTCTTATTTCTGCCCATATGAAAAGCACGTATCAAATCCGACATTTTATTTTCCGTTCGAATGTCATTTCACTTGTTCTATCATAGCATTCCCCTCTCTACTCAAGAATTAACTGTCAAATTCTGATGATTAGTGAGAAATAATGAGCATCACGAGAAAACCACATGTTCATGCCATTCGCGCAGGGACATGTTGTACTTCATGCAAATTAAGGAATTATGCGTATAATTTCAGTGTCACTTGCAAATGCAATTAATTTATTAACCTTTCTTTGATTTGGACAATGAACAACTTTATGCACGCGTTCTCTATTTTCACCTTGTGGATTGTGATTTCTTTTATCCCTTGAATTATTTTTCATTATTGCATTATGAAATGACCAATACCCGAACGTAGCCTAATCATTGATAAAATATAAGTTTTATATATAAAAAGAGCATGAATTAAGTTAACAAGTGGACTTGTTTCAAGAAAATAAAGATTTCAAATAACTGCAATCCCCGATGAATTCTATTATGATGACATACTTTGTAATTTAGGAAACATGCAGGTGTTGAGACAATAATTATAAAATTCATGTTGATATAAGCTGATTTAATTCTGAATTGGGAATTATGGGAACAATGCCTCGCATTTGACAATAGTACGTTTATAATCCTCTATGTACAAGCATTTTTCTTTGCGGAAACTGCCACTCTCCACCCCAGTTTATCTAATCCACTGGCGCCATTTAGTAATTTTGGCAGAGGAATGAACTTGACATGATGTCCTGCATTACAGGAAATGCAGCCATCGACTACTGTTATACGAATACCGAAGAGACTGTTAAAAATATTGAATTTCTATAGGCCTATGACTGAGGACTACCTGTAATTCCCCTTTAAAATTTTGTGCAGTGCTAAAATTGCGATTAACAAAAAGAATCATGCCAAAAATACGTCGGCGATACAGATTAGGGGTTAGTCACAACATGTAGAAAAATATATATAAGGGGGAACGGAGGAAAGAAAAATGAAGAGTATTAGAACGATAGTTCTGGATTTACATCCCCCAAAAGAAATGAAATGAAAGAGAAAAGGAGGAAAGGATGAACACAATCAGTTACTAAGTAACTCCAAATGATCTCTGTTATTCTATCAAGAGGAGAAAGTATACGTCACATTAGGATAGCCCCCCCCCTCTTATAATACTGCCACCCCCTTGTTAAAAAGTAAGATGAAATAAACATGACAGTGAAAGAGCTTTATCACGATAATGGCTTGTATACTGGATCCATACAAAGACCACAATGCATTGCTCAATGCGTTAGAAAAAATATGATCACAGATTATGTCTTATATGAGCTGTATTATCAACAATTTTTAGTATCACTTAACCTTTGATATACCGAAATCAAACAAACTCATGGCCGGGTGGTGCTCTTAATACCAGTGTAATGTCAGTAAACTAATGCAATCATATGATATACAGGGTGAATAAAAAAATATTTTGTCCACACAACATGATCCAGGATTCTGAAAGGGATGAACAAAATATGCAATGTTATTTTCTTTGTCGGCCAAGTGCTGACTGAACGCGCAGAAAAGTGAAAAGAGATGGATGGCTACTTGTCTATGATTTTTTTAAAGGAAATATAATATAAAAGGCGTTGGAGTCATAGAAAAAGAAGAATCAAGGAACCATGATAGATTATGAATTAACCATGAAGAAATCGAGTGTCGGGGGGGGGGGGGATGCATGTAAGAAAACAGTTCACATCACATCCAGGGGGAATCAATAGATTATAATAAATTTTTAACCAATTTATTTTGAACCAGTCATGTTTTTACCAATCACTGGGTAGAAATCCCAATTAGTTTCATTTCACGTGAAATTCTATTTAAACCCTTGGGGTGGTTCATAGAGGTATGTCAAATAACTTATTTTTGTTGTTTTGTTATAAGTGCACAATTCACGCATCACAACGTCACAGTAGCTACTTCATGAACCTAATGATCATCATTTACAACCACGACCACACCGTTTTGTTAATTCTTTACTATTAACATATTCACCATCGCCATCATCATTTCCACTCATACATCATGCATAAAAACATTTTTTGGAACACGTTATATCAAAAGAAGGAATTTGAATATGACTGATGAAAAAACTCACCCATATGAAAAAGTAAACAGAATTTGACCATAAATCTACGAATGCCATTGATCATTCTTCAAATGACTAAAAAAAAATTCTCATGTAATCTAATATCTCAAGGAAAGTAATGTACATGTAGCTGTTTGCAACTATTACTCTTGCCTCAAGAAAATCAGTTATGATTCACCATTTGGTTTCACCACACATTTTTATAAAAAAAATAGAGAAATTCACTCTGAAAATAATTGGAATTGATATGTGATATGTAGTGGAGGGAACAGTATGGCACAATAAATTGTCAAATGAATCACCAGGATAAATTGTCTATCAAAGCCAGAACGTCACTGAACTCTATAATTCCTTATAGCTCAGATACACAGAAAAAAGACATAACACCAAACAGTAAAGGACACTTATACCCAAAGCAAGTTCAATGAGTTGATATTTATTGATATATCATCTTATATACAAAATAACTAAAAAAAATCATAGCATAATGGTGCAAATATAACATAATTATAGCATCATATATTTCACTACATAGGCCTGATACAAAAATTCTTGGTAATCCTGCTTGTAATAAACATATCAGGTTTATACTACAGCAATGTATTCAATAGGGGGATTTATAGATATAGAAATTGACAGTACAAAATTAACATAAAAGAAAAATATTGATGGCAGAAGAATTATGTAGAACAGACAGTGGCATCAGGCAATACACAGACATATAGATGGTATGAGAAAAGGACAGAGAGAGAGGGGGCGGGGGGCAAAACAGGGAGGAGAAATGTACAAATAAGTTTAAAGGATATACATCACTTCAGTCATCTGACACATTTTCCTATCTAATGCATTAGTAACATAATAAACACAAATTACCATGTGTCATGTATGGGAAGTTGAATCACATCAAGCAAATGTACTAATGTGAATGTTGCCTGGATATCCAAACATTTATCAAAATATAGAGTTAGACCAATAAAAGATTTCCTTTGTGTTGAGTGAAAACTGCAACATATCCATTTTTTTTACATGACAAAGAGAAGCAATGTATGAATAAGCATACATTTGGTCACTTTTAAAGACCTTCATCAACTCTCAAGTTATAATGAAGTAAATAGTCATATAGTTTTCAACCAGAAAGAAAAGATTGTCAGCTATTGATAAAGAGTAAATATTGCAATGGTTATACATTATGTCTCTTCAACCAAGAACCATGACATCATTTAGTGTGTTATCACCATACACATTATAAACCCGAGCATCTAAAAAACCCGAACATCCATTATCTATAATGGCATAAAAGCTTTTGAACCAATCATATATCTGCCGTACTCTTAGTTTTCATCTCATATCTGAATTGCACAAAATATAACAACCAAAAATGGGAGAAATATCAAATCACCTTCAAACACGGAAACAATGCACTCAGCTCAAATCTCATAACTGTAAAGAGAATGGGTAAAGTGTTCCCATAAATCTTTTTAATGTTTTTTTCCTTCAATATCCTGCCCTGGTTGCCTCGCCCTTCTTGGATGGGTTTGGCAAACTAAAAACCAAATAGCAAATACAGTGTGTGCAGGGAGATTTGTAAAGCTCAAAGAATTTGAAATCCAATCTGATCTATGGTCTGGTGATGTCAGATGTCTGGCAATATTGGATACAATCAATGTGGGGTTCATACGCATTCTGCACTTTGATCTTTCCTCAGGTTTAGAGCCAGAAAGGAGTAGAGTCAATGTTTAATGATACCCTTTAGTGCCTTTCTGGTTCTCAGAAGAGATGTAGCTAGAACAGGATGTAGGCTTAAAGGGGGAGTTCACCCTGAAGAAAACTTTGTTGCAAAAATAGCAGAAAAAATTTTAAAAAAGTATTGCCGAAGGTTTGAGAATAATTCATCAAATAATTAAAAATTATTAGAATTTCAATTATTTGACTTGTGACGTCATATGCGAGCAGCATTCCTACATAGCGAATGGTAAAAAATCAATGAAATGTCATTTTCTCAGAAAATTGAAAATGATTTTCACTGTACCTTTTGTATATCAATAGATAAATCATTTCACACCCGATCATGAAAAGAAAACAAAATTAAGTCATCAACCATACAAACTTTGAAATTCATGCATTTTATATTACATAACACATGGGGCAGCTGCTCGTTTATGACGTCACAAATCCAAAACTTTGAACTCTAATAACTTTCTTACTCTTTAACGGATTTTCCTCAAACCTTCACCGATATTTTAAACTATTTTTTCTGCTATTTTTACAACAAAGTTTTCTTCAGGGTGAACTTCCCCTTTAAAGGGTGACGAAATGCAAGTTGTAACAGAGAGAGGGAAAGAGAAAGAGGGAAGGGGGGAGAATGACATGAAGATGAAGTAGCAGAGGAAGAGGATAAATGAAGGTGAAGAAACAACAAAAACAAAGAAGAAAATGAAGAAAGGCAAGAAAATGAAGAGTAAAGGAGGAAGGAAATCAAAAGAGGACAATAAGTACAATGTGAAGGGAGTGGAAGAGGATGAGAAGAGAGTACGTTTTGACAAGAACAATACATAATGCATAAATACTGAAATTTAGAAGACTACAATAACTAGCTGTGAGGCTACTAAATCAATGCCCTAAACTTGCAATGCTTCAAATATAATAGGCAAATAGTCATTATTGATTAAATCAAGCATTACCAAACAGTAGATAAAATAAATCTATAACATACACAAAAAATGATTGCCAATGTAATTGAAAGCATTGTCAATGAATAATAATAATTAGCAGCATTCTTCACTGCAGTATATTATGCTACACAGTAGACAATTTTATATAAATTTGAATGATTTCTCATTCCTCTGCATGTTTGCTTAGGGATATCGAAATTGCAAAAAAGTTCATTTCAGATAACACAGTCAATCAATTTTATTAACAAGACTGGTACTGGTTAACCAATTTACATAGATTCAATAATAACATACTTGTACTTTAATTGTACAAGGTGATTTTAATGTTTTAGATGGCACAATATCAATCATTTAATTTATTGTGTCATATAAAGGAATAATAAAGAATAAGCATGCACTCTGTGTCATACAATTCTTATGCACACACACATTGGGGACTTCTGTCAAACATAAGCACCATTAATCTCATAAACTTCATTTTTCAAGATACATGTACATGTACAAGCAAATAGAATATTTCTCTCATTTTCTTCCGATAACACATCATAAAGAAGAAATGGACAAATATCAATGTTTTAATTAAAAAAAAGTGACATCAAGACATGTAATTTTTTGCAAAAATGCCTCTAGATGAAAATACCAAGTGCCAATACCAAATGAGATTCTATAGAGATTGATACATCTTCGCTGAAGAGAATGTACACAAAATAATGGTGGCATATCTCTATGATTGATGCACTATATCGACTATACCTCAGTATGTCCTCATATACATAAGTGGGCCGATCTATTCCAAATCTATAAATGTTCAGCAGTTATCTAAACTAAAAGTGTTACATTGTTTTAGTTGACTTCATGTAATAGAGACCCTATGCCTCATGTTCAACTACCACCATCATCAACATTACTATTACTGCCATCATCCCTGGCTAAACCATTCTATTGATTCCATGAGGTTCCTCATACAACGCATCTAATGTCAGACTTGATTAAAGTGTTGTTGTTGTACGGAGGAGGAAGATGAAGATGGTTGAAGAAGGCTTATTGCTCATCAACGATGCTCATTAACCCGGCGGATTCTTGATCAGCATGAGCTATAAATTTCCCCTGAGAAGCCTCCTCACATAGCAATGCATTCAGCGATCAAGAATGGTGGTAATCTAAGGGGACACGGGGTGTGTTCATAAGATGAGTTTTCATGCCCACCTTTAGGCTTGCAAACGAACGATATGGACTTCAATTCCAAACACAAGTGTATTCGGGAGCTTTATCATATATCACAAATTTATCAGACTTTGAATTCTCAGAAAATGAGAATTTTACTTTCCATGGTAAATATGGGCATACCTATACAATGGAGACAATTTTTAATGTCATCCCCATAAAAAATGGGAGGGGGGGAGGGGCTACACTATGAATCTAAAATGTGACCCAATATGAAGTATCCAACCTGTTGGCAACAAAAAAATTCAAATAAACTTTAAAGTGCCCATTTCAAAGGCATGAATGTGTGTTTGAATTGATGTTTTGATAACCATGCATAGTGCTCCTTGTTCTCATTCATAATTCGTCACAAAAATTGTATGAACCCACCTATAGATACATAGTCAAGCGGTATCATGGCGCAGACAAAGTAATGAGATGTTATATCATGGCTCTTTCTCCCTAGAGGTTTCCAGGATAGATAAGTTCTTGCTGTTGATACAGACTAGGCGGTTTCAAACCGCCTCGATCACAAGAATCCCCGTTAAATTACGAGAACTTTTTAAGGCTAAAAAATACCCGTTAATTATTCCTGCATTCACACCGCCCCGAAACACATCCTTCGGGATAAGTTCCCGAAGTTACGAGCATGCGCAGTGTGGTCTGATAAGCAGGCAAGGCGGGAGATTCAAAATCTCTAGCCCAGCAGCCACCCACGCCGCCGCGCCCAACGACACGCTGGGATAAAAGTTCCCGTAATTTGCTTTCACATCGCCAAAATACCTGCGACCTTGGAAAAATCCCCACGAAAGTTCTCGTAATTTCGCCAAGTACCTACTATTTAGCGGGTATTTTCTTTCGGGGAGATTACGCGTAGTTTGCTTTCACATTACCAAAATACCTGGTATTTTCTGATCGGGGTAAATTTCCCGATCAGAGAATACCTGGAACTGGCGAACTTCGAGGCGGTCTGAAACCACCTATTGTTGACTTTGATGGCACCCAGATAAAATGAGACGCAACATGCCTTCCAAGGTCTTCATCAATCTTCATGTGGTTACTATGGAAATAGGTCTACATGTACATCCCTTGAGGTGATTTCATACCAACCAAATTACAAAAAAATATGGCATTTCTCATCTGATCTGCGAATACCAGATATTTTGCAAGTATAAACGCAAAGTACTTGTATTTACACCTCAAAGAATATAACATTAAACTCCCCAGTAGTATTCAGAATACTACAAAAAAAGTTCTGCAGGGATTTCCCCAAGGTTCTACACTTACCAGTTTAAGAGAAAATTATTAGAACTTCAGATAGAGGCAAGAAGAATGCAGATTGTTTGCATAGGAAAGCAAGAGTCCTGTCGCAGGCTCAGTATCAAAGTATGGGTAATTTATCTGGTTATGGCGGGTGTGGGTGCACAAAACATATTAGAGGATATTTAAAGGCCAGAACAATTTCTCAGAATTCAAAAATATATTTTGTAATTGGGTGGGTATGGAAGCACCTTCTTTATCCTCTATCTTCCTTCCCTCCTCCTTTCTCTCTCTGTATACCTCTTCTTTATCTGTCTCTCCTCTCTGTATGCAACATAGGCATAGACATAGTTCGATTTTGGTTCAAATCGAATGTTTACACAGTTTACCAGGCACAGATCCATTCAACAGGGATTTGATTTCCTTTCACATTTCAGTATAGAATATTACAATATGAATAATTTCAGCTATCATATTTGATTATCTTTTTGATGTGAATATGCTGAAACAAGATGAATTCATAAACATTTACCATAGTCATAAAGGAAATATCAAGCCAACAATTAGCAGTATTTCCCATTATTTTTCTCTGGAGCCAAATTCATTCTTTCACATGATAAATATTAGAATTCTATACTTGAATTGAGAAAAAACCCTTTACACAATTTCATGACCTTTTACCAGGAAAATACTTATCTTTTCTGGAATAATATATATCTGGATCAAAGTCCAATATACCATTATATTGTAAATACATTTCTGACATATCTAAAGAAAAGATGAATGCTAATAATTCAGTGAAGAGGAGAATCAATCATTTTGTCAAAGCTTGGAGTTTGTGCAAAAAAATCTCCTTGGGCATGGGGTACACTATCCACTGTTCAAGCATGAATTGAACACATGTAATTCTACTTTTCTTGCTAAAATTGCAATATAATTCTGACATTCTCAACATACTGGCCATTTAGCTACTCTACCTTTAGCTTGCCGTGCATGCAGCCTCTTATCCTTAATATGGTATTTATTATGTAGAATGAACGTTTGTTGAGTGAATTAAAAACATAATTTCTACATGTTTATTAGTTTCAAAACATTATTTCTACACGTTTACTACTTAAACCAAAATTACAGAAGTGTACTTAAAATTTATTCCAGTCTGAATATTGGAAATAAATTAAAAAAATTATAAATGAATAAATAAAACAAAGGAAAGGATAAAAAAATTAATACTGTATTGTTGTTTCACTTACAAAAAGTAAATACTACCAAGGAGCTCCTTGATACTACCTGCATAACTGTGTGTACAACCACAAATCTACTTCAGACCAAACACATGTATTTGCAAAAACAGAATATGAATATGGTTGTGATTTTATTTCTATAGCTGATTCAATGAAAAAATACTGATTTATTGTTTGTTATATATGTATAGAGAGTTACCTGGATGTTTGATATATATTTTTTTTCTTCTATTGGTCATTCAGAGTAGAAACCCACATTCTACACCAATCATATGCAAATGAAATATTCTTGTTCAGAAACTACTTCATAGGCTTAAAGGCATGGCTCCCCAACAATAGATTAAAAAAAAAATAAGTGCAGGGTGAGGAACGTGTAACACATATGTAAAGTTACATATTCATATGGGCCCATATTTCCTAATGAAATCCAAATTTGCCACTCTCCACCCAGGTGTTAAATGAGTAAATGGTAGGAAGCGAAAGTCAATATTGCTGGCTCACTCCCTCAGAAGTTGCGGCGATGGTGTACATTGTCTGAAGGCAAAGCAAGAATCTGAAAGTGGTAATATTTAAAGTGCTAAAGAAATTATTCCCATGTGATGAGTACCATACGATATTAACTTAACCGTAATCTATTCCTTTTGACACAAATATGAAACATTTTTCAGTTAGACGATGTTTGATTTTGCAGCACCGTTTTGATTTAAAAATACCAGAAACTGTCTGCAAATGTTATGTGCAATAGTTTTCATGACCAATGACATGGAAATGGGTTCCTATAATTGATTGCACATGATTAATGTCATCAATCAATCATAAACCATATGATCAATTGCTAAGATTTGTGTTACAGGACCTAGAAGCCCAGCATCACATCATAAACAAAAGTATTACATACTTGGCTTGCCATAGTTTAAACAGATTCGATGGTTTATGATAAAATCGCTTTTGAGAATATCACACATAAAGTGTAGACAGGGCGAATGGCAAGCTCTCTCTCTCATATTTGTTTATATTTTTCATGTTCTATTAAGACAATAAAACACATTCAGACATCAATGCAGAGGATCTACAGATTTACAGACTCTTTTTTTTAAATTTTTTTCATTAGGTCATGTAGGTTCCACAGGGCAGACTTTGGGGTCTTTACAGCAGTAGTAATGCACAATGACTCCATTGGGGTAGCGGGCAAAGGCGCTGTTTCCTATGCGTTTCTTGCAGACCACACAGTTCTTCTCATCATTGATGACGCAACGGTCGCTCTGGTAGTGAATGTGCTGTTCTCTCACCTATTGTGTATAAGCAAAAAATAAAAGAAAGGGGAAAGAGTTGAAACACAATTCATCAAAATTTCATTTCATTTTCATGACTAATAATCAATTGGCTATATTTAGTTTTGTACCATTATAGGTTTTGGAATCAATGTTCACTTTCCGCAGGATTAACCACAATCATTCAATCATTCAAAACACACTGAAGTATGATCGAAAATCCAATGCCAAGACATACATGTGAAAATCATTTTATTGCCATTTGGACTACCTAAAATCGTACTTCACTTAATTCCACATACCAACACACTTCAAAATACTCTTAAAATTTGCTATTACACGACGCAGTCACCCATATATTACGCATTTAAGAGTGTTTAGCAGTGCTCTGCTAAAGCTGCACCCAAAATAACAATCCGGTGAACAATTACATCGGCTTTGAATAGCTGTACATCTTTCTTTACAACTCACACCCCACCCCCCATTTTCCCTTAAATACTTTTCATATCATTGAGTATGATCAATAGGCAAGGATTGCTTACAAGAGGATAATGAGATAAAAAGTGATTTGAGATTAGGAAATGATCAGTGGACCAAATAAAGCAAGGGTCTTTGGCTGGGGTTGCAAAGTGATTGATATTGGTGAAGAGAAGTATTTGCATAAAGGATTGGTGTTCTGAGATTTAAAGGTGCACTGACTATTAAGCAGGTTTTTGTCATTTGCATCCATGGATGGATTGCGCAATAACAACAAATACATCGTTGGGAGAGAAGGCATGGAGTGGGGTAATACAATACAGTTGGAAAAGGGATTAAGGTATAGTTCAGTAGTTCAGAAATAGTATTTATGAGTTGGTGGGAAGGGGGGGGGGATACACAACAATCAATAAAAACAAGTCGATACAGATGAGGAGTCAAGAGTCATAGCCATAGCCATTAAAGGGAAGTAGATCAAGAGGAATTGATGATCAAACATAAAGAGAGAAGAAAACAGTGAAAAATCTAGGAGAGAGGAGGAAACAAACAAAATATGGCCCTCGTCGTCCATTTGGGCTGAATCATCCTATGACATAAAAATGCAATTAATTGATTTATACAAATTATAATCAATTGTAATTATAAATGTATGGCAAATCATGCGCAAATAATCATATATTGTAGATATTGATTGCATATCCTCCATGTTACAAGGCCTTCAACATATACTACATCTACATCTACTGCTGACCTACTTAATTGTGTAGGTATGCATCTCATCCAATATGAATCTAGTTCCTACAAAGAAACCATAAATAAAACAAGCAGGAAGAGATGGGTTGGAGAAATAACAGTGGTGTGAGCACTACTCCTTATTGTCATCGCTCTCTCACCTCAGCCCCTTAACATCTGCAGATTCCGACACGTTCCCTAACTCTACTTCCACCTATTAAGTCCAGGCACTTCGGCTCATGACAAATTATTTAATTTTCAAAAGCCTTATGGCTGTTATTCTGGTGGATTTCCCTTTCCTAAGCCATCTATAAATGTAGATCAGTTTCATTTCCATTCAAAATTCAATTATTACATTTTAGGGGATTGAATGACTTCGACAATGAAATCATGTACAGAATATTATACTTTGAATTCAAATGTTACTATGGCAAGCTGTCTCCGCAAATTCACTAACGCCACATTAATTTTCGAATGTATTCAAGTGGCAGTGAACAATATAATTGAATCCTAAATATAAATGGAATATGCAAATCAATCCGAAATGCAAGTATAACTATAAAGTTAATTCTTTTTTTCTTCACAGTGGCTCAGTGGTTGAGTATCCAGAAGATTGTGGGTTTGATCCCTGCCACGTCATACCAGAGACTCTTAACAATGGGATCTTCTGCCTCAAGGATCTAGTTGCTAAGCATTTAGATTGGAGAAGGGTAATAATAACATTGTGTATATGGGGCCCACTGGTCGAGCAGTGGCTACCGGGGTAAATAAAATGTTGTTATAATTATTATGAAATGTCTTCAATGATAGCTAAAAGCCACTTACAGTATTATAATAAAGCATAAACACTATGAAATATGCTCTCATGAATGTATTCCTGATTTCATCTTTATCATATAAAGGAGGAATGACTACTACTATGACTACAGTGACAATGTCCTTACAATCTGGATAGATAAATTAACATGACTACCTGAAGATCCCGCCTAGTTTGATCGAAAGACGTCATCCAAGATGGGGGTTGAATGAATGATTCATAACGCAGCTCTTACTGCTGCCATGACTCACAAAGTAACACTTATATACTATAGAGATAACAGGGTTTCTTTTAGTCTACTCTCAAGACATCATCTGTGATTCTCATCTCTCTCTTGTTCTCTCTCATCCCTTCTCTCTTTTAAAGGGCCTTAAAAAATTAATTTGAAAGTTGTAATAGGTCCATGGGAGCATGCAATTGTTAACAATATCAAAATTTGGATTTTACAGCCTTGATAAATATGGGATGAACAAAGTATCCAAATAAGTACAATAACTGACTTGCGAGTCTTAACCCTTTGAACACGATAGGCCGGAATACCGGCCTGCCAGAAAACACGCAAATACCCGATTTTATTTCAAAAGCATGGATTCTAAATGTCAGGTGATCTTCTAAAATGACGTCATCTTTCTAGTACGTGTGGGAATATTTAGTCGATAATTTCAGTCAATGTCGGCAATGATTTCGGAAGGATTTAGCTTAAAAAAAGACCAAAATATGCCACTTTTTTGTGATTGCTCGTGTCGTAGGTGCGGTAATACATGGCGAGTCACGTGCTTACTATGGGGAAGCAATTGGTATATCTCACTTTGGTGAAAACAGTGATTTTGAGCCCAAAACAGACACTAAATTTGATATTTCTGATCGTAGACTAGGTCTACGAGAAGCCAAACAACTTCAGCCGGCTCGGGCTGGGTACTAGCGGGGGGGAAGGTGCCATTGGGTCTCGAATCATGGGGATTGTATGAATGTGGTCGAGAAGTCATTTATGTGCAAATAATTCAGGGTGTATGTCACAACCGCCCCAAATAATTCAGGGTTCAAAGGGTTAAAGTGACAATTTCTTGATAGCAAGATTTTTGTGAGAAATGATGAAGGAAATTGTGTGTGTTTGTGGGGGGGGGGGGGGTGGCGGCTTACGACACAAGCAGCAATTCATCTTAATTGCAAATATACATTTATGTTGATATCATTTTCTTATAATGTGCCAGTATCTCCCTGTCATTTATACTTTATAGCATCAAAAGATGTCTGGACTGTAGATTCTCATGTGCTTCTGATGCAATACATTAATTCAGGCAATGAGAAATTAATTTCTTATACCTGTAAATATACTACATTAGACAAACATTAACATATCAATAGCAATTAGCATATGCAGTCATCAAACTGTGAACTTCAAACAAATTGTTGGGTTCAAGCAGCAGAGTACCAGATGTATAATATTTACAAACATCCCTGTATATGAATTAGCTTAGAAAACAAACATTTCAATCATGTATGAAAAATGTATCCTTGTTGATTTTCGGGAGTTTTCCTTTAAATCATAAATAATGGTGACTTTCACGGAGGGTTGAGAGATAATAGAGATCTTTGAGTTATACAATAAAGAAACAAAATCATCTTATACATGATTGTAACATTTTGTATGACAGTCTTCTTTGTTTCATTATACTTTTAAAATGCATGATTAACAGTGTTTTGATATTCAATACTGTGGTCGTTGAACTGATTCTTATTGAGGCATTAATGGAGCAGAATGGTACTGCTGTTCTCATACAATAAATGGTAAGCTGCTTCAAGTTACTGACATGAGCACCACTTAAATCTCTAATTGAGAAACCCCTTCAAAGTGAACTTTCCAGTCAAAGCACCCAGGCTATGTTTTATCTAGACCCCAAAATGAAAATAAAAACCAATTCACTGAAAACTCAACCCTAGCATTTGGCTGATCTTATTTGGCTTAGCTGTCGTCTAGGCAGATATCTTGTCTAATCCACTTTGGAAACTCGTCAGAGGGAGTTCAGACGAAATGAGTTGCTACTCTAGATATCCAAAATGCAAGGGGGAGGAAAACAGCTTCCGGATATCACTGACAGCTTATCATTCATGATGGGATGTTCTGGGAATAAGAATGTTGCAACCGAAGTAAAGAAGCTAGGCTGAAGTAATGTGCTCCCTTGCCGATATTAAATGTAAAATGGTTTGACGACGAGGAGAAAAACAAACAACTATTATTCAATGCTTCAGTATTAACATGAGTCTTAAGGGATAACCTCAAATAGATTCAAACATTCAAACCTATTTGAGGGAATTCATTGTTTGTGCTTTATATGAAATTGAAGGAAGGCAAATCATCACATGAATCCTATTAAATCCAGCGAGAGGGCTAAAGACCTCATTTACAGTATAAAGGTTCATTCTCAGTTGAAGTCAAATCCTAACATTATCTAACATAATGACCATCATGTATTTTATGTAGAAGTGTATGTAAACATCCACTACTTAATGAAATGAAAAAAAGGTAATTATTAGATAAATACTTATAAATGTTAAAAATAAAATGTCATATACTTATCCTTTTATCACAAGGGATTCACCATATAGTTGAATATCAGATTTAGAATTTTCTGAGCATTCATGCCAAATTATTCTTAAACACTAATGTAACTTAAGTTTAAGTGAATCTCCCCCTCTAAAAAAAAATGTTGTCAATAGTCAAATTAATTTTGGAAAATGTTAAACTGCCTTTGAAATCACAGTACACTGATTCAAAATGTTATGTTTATTTAAAAATGCCTCATCATCATATTGCTGATCTTAGCTCCATGATACTCGATGTAGAAGAATTTGCTTACAAGTTTGCATGTATGGCTGGAGGTATTTAATAATCAACATGGCATTGGGTCAGAAATAATTACAGCAATCATCCAGCCATCATGCCTTGGCCAAGATCTCCAATAATCCTTGTTACAAGACCATTGGCTCTGCCAATTTGATCTAAATATAGCACCAAGCATGTAATGATCTGTCGTTGTAGGATGTCATGGTCACTCTCAGATGTTGTTTCATCATAACATCTGTCAATATATTACAATCAAATCTTGTTTTTCACGACTGAAAGCTAGAGAGACATGTGATGGTGATGGTATTACATTGGTCATTCAATACAACTTATATCAATAATATGAAAAATTGATAAATAGATATTAAGGTCAGTAACATTGACGGGCCTCAAGCAATTTATTCTGCAGAACTGATAATTTTTCTCCTAAAAATGTCATTATGAACAAATCTTGTAACATTCAAGTCACAAATTGGTCCCAATATATCTGATTGAAAAAAAAAATAATGTAAATCAATCTAAATTTTCTATCAATTGGGCCCCAAGACACAATTTTCCAATAACTGAATAAATCTCATTTTGAATAAATTCAACACTGAAATAACCAATTTCCTTTATGCAATCAATGCATTTAAGGCTAGACTGAACAAGACTTGCTCAAAAGTTCCTTGGCAAAATGTCAATATGATAAATGTTAAGGTATACAAAAGTAAAGAAAATTTTTGATGGATAAAAAAAATTACAATAACTGTACTTGATCGGATTGATCCATTCCATTTTATACAGAAACCTGTTCCTAACGTATCAAGGTACCAAATAATCTCCTTTTAATGTGAAATGTATTTGAATTAGCCCATTCAAACAAAATAAAAAAAAAAAATGATATGGGACCTGCATGCGTATCGATAGTAAAAGCATGTACAAATCCGACACACTTTAAAAGCTATAGCCAACCAGCCTTTAGTTTGTCTGATATTTCACAAGGCAAAATACTCAATAAGTTAAAGACGAATCTTTATGTCTATGGGAATGGCAACATGGTTGTAGGCTAGTGTAGAAGTTGTATTCAAGAAATGTAAGAGGTATCATTTTGCAAATATGCACTTTCCTCCAGGTCAACTTCTATTCAAAGACATCTCTGATTCCATTGATAAGAGAGTTACTTTGATAGACCTTGTGATATCTACTCCCACATACATCTTACTGAGAAGTTTCATGGAATTTCAACAGGGGATACTGCAAAATGAAATTGTATGTATTTGATAAAAATCTAACTTAATTAATCATACTACTTTCATCTACATGTAAGATGTCAGTCAATATGGTGTGGGCAATTGACCCATGCTACTGAGGGTCTATATATATTCTACTTGGAGAATGATGAAAAGGCCCTGGGCCTTGGTATCAGCCTATTTCATTACTTAAAATTCCTATCATCACATAATGTGAAAATGAATAATAATATAAAGCATTTATGAGGCACTGATTATCTAGTTGTATATTTTATAACTACTATTTATTACCCCCACTATGTACTCTAGCCCCAGCTGCAAAAGGCACTTGGTGCATTCAAGGAATTAATTCTGCTGGATACCCATTTACCTCACCTGGGTTGAGTGCAGCATAATGTGGATAAATTTCAAATAAATTAATCTTGTTATTTTGTTTTGATATAAAATATTACCTTATATATTCATGGATCCATTGTTTATTTACTATATATCTATTCATGTATTTATTACATAATCTATCTAATCATTTATTCATCATTATCCTCAGGGGATGGGGACTCAGGATGATACAAACAGCTAGCCTTTTTTTTTATCTGAAGGACAAATAGTTTCAACCTTAACTACATGAATGTTGCCTCAGAGGATGTTTTGAAGCAAGGTGTCATATCTTTTAATTAAAAATGGGCCCTATGTGGTGCTCAGGGGTAGACTTTATACGGATTTAAAAGTCATCAGTGGCTCAATGTCACGTATTCATCAACTCGGCAATATTTATATACTCCACAATTCACATCGCATGGATTCAAGCTCTGGGTGATAATGTCGTTATGCAGCAATGTTTTTCAATCTTTGTTATCATCAACATTTCAATTCAGAGGATCTTAAGAAACGTAGCATCATCTGAATGCAATAATCTCGTCGAAAGTTGCCGAGAACATGCAATATTAGCTTGGATTGCAAACAGAAAGATGGAATTCCAGTTATTCTCCCATTATTATTGCTTATTCACACTGAAATGTACCCCTCAATGAGAAAGAAAGAAAGAGAAAGGTGTTTCCCTGTGATCCCAGGAATAAGATGAAAGTGAATTTGGGCAATGGTTGTTCATGGCATTCACACCACTGGAGATGGGTTTCTCACCTGCTCATAGTCTTCAAACAATGCATGGGTGGATGCATCAATTTACTGGATGTCATCCTCTCTCTCCTCCATCTCTATTCATCACCATGGCAACAGACAAGGAGATGAAGAGGGACAGTAAGGGGGACAGATTGGAGGGTCTGTGTTGTTTACATGGTAGAATGAAGGGAAAGGAGGAATAACAACCTGAAAGAAGTTTCTTTGCAGGAGTTGAAGAAGAGTCCCAGTGTACTATTGCTTCTTACATCCAATGCATTTAAAAAAATATTGTATTGTTTCAAAATTACTTTTGTTATACTACATTTTGGAACAGTTATTGACAAAAAAAAGAATCAATCTTGGGCTTAAGAAAATGAAAGGACATGATGGGTAGAATGTGTTCAGGAAGGTGAATATGAAGAATATATGAGCCTCCCAACTAATCAGCTGAAATCAATTAGGGATTATCACAAATTAGAAATGGTTGGATACACTACACACTAGTGAGCTTCTTTTAATCACACACCTGTAAGCATGCTCTTTGAGAAAAGGAATTGTTCCTTTCCGAGCTTTTCAGAGGTTGGAAATGAGAAGAACCGTTGACCCAGTAAATAAGATTAGCTGTCAGAAGTGATATAACTCAATAGCTCTGTTTTCGCTATTCACAGAAAAGCAATTTTGATGATCTGCTTCAAAAATACTTTTCATTGCTATTTCCTACTATTCTCACTTTTACATACAACAGCAGTTCTTAACTGGGCATCAGTTTGTTGCCATACAGTTGAAAAGGAATGCTGTATTCAATTAAAGCCACAAAGGATCCTCTGATTTTCCCGATTTGTGAATGAACTTTGCTAAATTTCCCTGATGGTATTGTGTAATTCAAGAGATATGCAGACCTTCCTTCACACTCAAGAATTAATTTGTGAAGTTTATTTAATTTAGCAAACATCCAAACTTCTGGATAACTGATGTTTCAAGGGAAGTGATGGGTTTTTGTTCCTTTTTCTGAATTAATCTACCCAGATGTCAGAGCATTCTTTGTGCAATAAGAGTTTGAATTAGTGGTTCAAATTTCTATGGGATCACTAAATATTGTCCTTTAATTCTTCAATTCATAATTCTGAATAGCTACAAAGAATATTTATGAAATAAAAATACCAATTCGCCCTACACTATACACTTTGCTGGGAACTGGAGTACATTGCAATTTTTAACAGTACACTGTACATTTACCTATGTAAGAGGATGTTTATGGGATATCATTTACCCCCGCCCCCTCCAAAAAAGAAAGAAAAATAAAAATACTGTGCCTCCTTCAGACTAAATAGACATTATGTCAACTCTCTAAAATTAAATTTGGTAAATGTGATCAGTTAAGTGCTATAAGCAAGAACCGAAGTAGAAGTAGGGCATGCATGGAACATGATATACTTTAGAGCCCTAGATACAAAATGAAACTAAACTCAATGAACTTGTCCTAGCACACCTGTGTTGGAAGACAGCATGGTTTCTACATCTATATACTCCTGAATAGAGGGAATAAAAGTGGATATAAAGTCCTTATTGACAAGACCTTACTAGTATTGACAGAGCGTACTGTCTGTGTTTACCTTCTGCTATACAGTACTGGTGTACCTTCAAAAGGAAACAATGAATCTAAAGCTTGGTCGAGACATTGATGGCTGTTTAACTTTGTTTCTTTCTTCTTTCTTTTATGTCTCATTTTCCTCTCTCTATATAGATGAATATAAACCCTGTATGATTTTTTACTGGTAATGATATGCACATTCACATTTGTTATTACTGGTTAAACTTCATATATGAGAGGTGTTTTTAATTCAACATAATGGCAATTCTAGCTTGCAACAGATAAATAGGCCTACAGATGAATACCAGTCGGTTTACATAGCCATTCCCTCTATGACATATACTATATGTAGTGATACACAATTTTCACAAATTAATCTTTTGAATCAGTTTGTAAGCATGATATTTAATACAGGGCCTACACAATCAATTGGAGCAATAGAGCCAAACTCATATAAATTCATTATAACCAAGCTCAGAGAAAGCCTGAAAATGCTGCTCATCTTCAAGGAATTAAACATATTTTATATCCTAAACCACAAGAATTAGTCACAATATTTCTGATCGTAGATCCGTCTTCCTTAACAAAATCATGACTTTTCCCCTTGAGATGCCTGAAACAGAGTTGGGACATTTTTAGCTATTTTATCACAAATTAAACATTATTTTCTTCCACTGATACACACTCTTTTAATCCTGACAGGAAGATGATGTCAAACCTAGAAAATCATCCTAAAATAGCTCTGCAAAAACAAGATTGTTTAACAGTTATCAGTGCATACCATACCCATTATAGGTCAGGTTTATAAATGAAATATATTGTTGCTCATGAGCAATATTTAGCTTCAAATGTCACCACCCACAGAAGTAACGTTGAAAGTCAGGATTATAAATAAAGTCAGCGATAATTCACATTTCCCTTCTGATTATCCTCCATTGACTTGATTACAGCAAATCTGCTTATTTCATTTAATGTTAAGATGAAGTAGGGCAACATGAGTAACATAATGATATCCAGGTTAGCAGCCCTTGAAGCTCCATGGCTTAAAACAGGTCGCAGTTGTCATGGTTGCATTGTGGTTTAAAGATGAAGACAAGTTCTAGGCCTAATAGCACTGAGGTTTTTGATGGATTGCAAATTATTCTTAAAAAATCAACATTTCTTATTGTTTCCTGGTCAGTGTTTAGAAAACATTATCTTTATTGGCAAAATCCATTTTTTGTTTGATTGTAAAATTTTGTATTGGGAATCCTATTCAAAACAAAATTTTATTATTCCAGGTCAATTGCACTGCACAATGGAGTGTATGTTTATGGGACTACATAAAAATATCATGCAGAAAAATTCAGCTCTTTCTTGTCCTATTTTGAATGTACAAGTGTAAGGGCAATGGCTTTTTCACTATGGTTTTCTTTGCAGGAATTGATGAAAAATTTTTTTTCCATCTTTCCCTCAACTGAAGATTCCCTTAAAACTAAATTTATAAAATTCAGTAGATATGAATACAGGCCTAATTCCAATCATCATTTCAACTCAATATCAAAATGTAAAAGTCAATGTCCCAATGGAGGGGGGGGGGGGGGGGCTCAAAACTATCCATGTACAAGTGATAATTGTTTTTTAAAACCAATTCCTGAGCAATTCTTCATAAATTTTACCTTCTGAATGATTGAACCTTTATTTTCCTCTAGTGATCTGCTACTGAAAACAAAATCCACATCAATATGAGGGGAAACCTATCATGGTTTGATATACTTTAAAGTTATTTCTTAAATCAAGATACATAATGTATTAATCTTTATAATCAGTCCTTTTCTTTAAATCTGAAACAACCCCTTGTTTGAAAGGCATGCGGAAAATCAATCCTTATAATTAATATGCTATTTTCATCCTGTAATTAGGTCATTATAACTGGCTAGACACCAAAACAAGCACCATGGGTCCAATAAAAAGCAACATGAAACTCTTGGCATGCCCAACTAATGTAATATGATAAACGGAATTGAATTTGGCATGCTCCCATGTTCACTCTGCGCATTTCTTCACTCAAGTCGAGCATGGTGGATATCGTGGGTACAGAAACAAAAGAATATATCTCAAAATCATAAGTTTCTGAGCCTGGCTTGAAAAAAAAAAGCCATGTGTATCTTCAGTACATGTCAAAAGGAAGCGATTCCAAGGAATCGGAAGAGGGGGGGGGGGGGTATGAAATTAGGCATATAGAGTAAAATAAAAAGCGTTTAGCAAAATAAAAAGGTATTTTCCATGATTTTGATCAAGGTCTGGTAATCAGGCAAGGCATCATCTGGCATGTCATCTATTCCATTTTCTTACCTTAGATTTAGGCTTAGATATCAGTGAGTTGGAGTTCCTCCCCTCTCCTTTCATTCTTTTTACATGAGAAAGAAATGGAATCAATTTAATTCTGAATAAAGTGATGTTCATTCTCTTTTCTGCATGTCCATGCAGTTGGTCAAAATGCAATGAGCATTCGTTATGCATTTTCAAGGGAGGGGAAAGCTAAAGGGGTTTGGAGAATGGTAATAATGAACATAATTTCACGAAATTTTTGAACAATGATAAAGTACTGTCTCCTTACTAGAAATCAATGAAAAGATAGAACAGAATTAAATAATTATATCTAATCTGATGTGTCTTTAAAGCATTTATTTATTGTTTTTATACTGTTCAAAAAAAAATAGAAAGAAATTTCAAGAGGCATTACTGGCAAATGCAGGTGATAATAGGATGAATAATAATAATTAAATATATTGCCGATGAGTATGAATGGGGAAAATGAAATTCAATTTCAAGCTTGGGCAAGATGCGTTATCATGACCTTTTTCCATTATACACACTCATATATTCTTCATTTATAATGGGGGGGGGGGTGTTAAATAGCCAGAATCTGGTCAGATTAATCTTTACAATTATTTAAAGTATTAAAAAATGAGGATAAGACAGGGTATTTGAGTACTATTTTATTATCAAACCAGTCAGAATTACTAATCTAAAGAATATGAAAGAGGATTCGAGAATAGATCCTATTCATAATAGGAGTTCCACGCCCGAGCGTTGTTGGAGCGGTCGTGGAGCAGTAGGGAGAGAGGGTCGAATTTCGCTCAAAAAATTTGGGGAAAAATCGAAAACAAAAAAAAAAACAATCGAAATCGAAAATGGTGAACGGTAGCGAGCGGTGATGATTTTTATCTCCGCTCCACGACCGCTCCAAGAACGCTCGGGCGGTGTGAACAGGCCTTAAATGACAGGGTTCACAGGGCTAAATGACAAGTGCCACATCTGAATCATAGAGTAGCACACAAACTCAGACTTTCATTGACTGTGGTCAACTGAGTCATGACATTAAGACAATAGCTGTAAGTCATTACCGTCAAGCAATTAAAAAGATGATACACACTGCATGACTTCAACAGGCTCTTGGCAACTGTTCATGTGGAGTTTGTGGCTTACAGTTTTCAGAAGAAAGAACCTGGATCACTTAAACCAGTTTATCAAAGTATGCTCAAGTCAATGAGTACATTCTATTGATTTTTTTAAAGATACATGGGGGAATCGCAAACACAAATAAGACGATGGCAACTGCCAGTGTACAAGCAGTTCCTCTATTTTCCAAGCCCACCCACTGCACAGTTTGACCTAAAAAATAGAGGTCAACTTGACAACCAAACTGGAAGAAGATTCTCTTCTGTGTTCAATCAAATTTTACGTCTGTGGTCTGCAGAATCGCCTTTAAAAACGGCCTTCCTCCAGAGTTTCATATTTGCATTTGGATAAATGCTTATTTTATTACAAAGTAATGAAAACATGATTAAATTTTACCATGGTTAGAATCATACAACTGAAAATTTGTTAGCTGAACAAAGCCGCCAAATTAGCATTTTAGAAGAGTAAGGCACCTTACAGAATAAGAAAGTTTATAAATCAATTCATTATGGATCTTATATGCATGTACAAGCTTATAATCTGTTGTGAAACAAAAATTGTGTACTTTAACATCAAAAGCATATAGATTTGTTATTATTGATGTATATCAACAGGTGGCTGCCTGAATATAAATGAATTATACATATCATACAGTCGAGGGACCACACCACGCTACGTGACTGGGAACACATTCGCAATAAATACTTCTATTTTTTCAGACAAGAATAAATGCACTCTGCAACCGTGCCCTCTGATACCAATCTAAAATTTGTTTGATAAGAGATGATTAAGATACAAAATTTCCTGTATATTGTATTTGCTATTTCATATTTTAAACCAAAGTTCATTTCAATAGATAATGTTGTTTGTTCAATAAAAAAAGGTTAAATAAAGATAACTAATGTTGAAATAAGCTTTGAAGCATTCCATTCTAAGAAATAAAAAAAGTAGAGGATCACACAAACAAAATACATTCCTTTCAAAAGTTCTCTGTGCATTTGATCAGCTTGGTGCCATCATAGTATCATGATAAATTTTAATACAGTATTTAAAGCCCCCCCCTTCTTTCTGCATAACAGGTTCTGGCATATAGGGCAATCATTGGACAAACATACTGCTGATAATATGAAATTCCAAACGAAAAGACCAATACTGAAAACATAATTCGAAAATTATATTTTACAAAGGAATTCAGGATTCAAAGAGAGTAATCATTACCTTGCATATTTTTTTCATTCACTCTGTTTTAAAATCAATTTTAGCAATAAACATGTCTCTTAACCCGTTGAGTCATGAGGAAACTGGGGCTGTGCCTATCACCTTATCTTCAAGAGTATAATGAGATGATCAACATTCATGGATTGGTAACATTAGCATAATGCTTGTTTGAGAATATCTTATCATTTATTGTCAGTGACTTCTAAGGGGAGTATCAGACTTTTACATGTAACATATTAATTCCACTTCCATACTTTTAAAGGTAAATGACAGTTGTTGGTAACAATCTCAAAATTAATTCGGACAGAATCCAATGAAATTACCACTTAAGTGTTTGTATGTACTGTATGAATAACAAATATGTGCCAAATAGCTCTGGAAGAAATAATTGCTAAGAAATGAGCAAAATAAGCATGTAATTCCATCAAATGTCAGGTATTTTTCGAAGCAATATTAATACACTGAACCACATATGCTTTTCTGTGTAGTGATCATCAGAATTATGGATTTCGAGCTAAGTTTTCATGATGTTACAAAGATAAGTTTACATTAATGTACCAGATCTTGATGTATGATAACATTTTGACAATTAACCTTGATTTAAAAGACTTTTACTATCATGAAATAATTATTTGCTGGAACTACTGTCTTTTACCCTTTAATCTAAATGCTAAAATATCTATTCCAAACAAAATGAAAACAAAAAAAAGGCTTGTGACTTTTCTCATAGTCTGTTTGATTTTCTTTAGTTCAGCATTAAGGACAAGTGCAAAGCTATGGAAATTAGATGATGATTTGACCAAAGATTGACCCATTGTGAATATTTATAAGTCAGAGAGCTCAAATACAGGGAAAGGGGAATTTCCAACAGAGCACGTTCTTTTAAATGGGTGCAGTATCTGATACACTGGCAGATAAAATAATTATAAAATGTGACAGTACAAATTTGTTAAAATACTATGATGTACACTGTATAATCATCAGTACTAAGATTGCATAGCCTAGTGATTTTCAAAGATAGTAAAAAACATTTTTTTTTATTTAGAACAATTTATAGTCGTCTATAATTTTTCTTTTCATCTTCCAAGCTGCATTTCAATCATAAATATGCAAAATATTAAAAAATATAAGATTATTGTAGTATACAAATTATTGACAACTTGTAATGAAATATCTTTTTATTTTGTAGAGAAGGGAGCAGGGATATCAGGGAATGAGTGGTTTAGTATAAAATGTCATTTCACTATTTCTACATGTATGTCTGTTACTAAGTAATATCCATCGACAATGCGCAAAGGATGATACAGTATACCCCATGTAAACGAATTGCAGCAGCACATATCCAATCAAAACCCAATTTAACAAAGTGTATTTGGGAGGATTAGGGAATGTAGCTGCTCCATCAGCTTTATGCATGAAGGTAACTCTAGATGCAGGCGAAACCAGGATTTGTCAGACTGAATTTCAGATTGGAACGCTTTCAATCTAGGAGGTTGCTATTTGTTTTTCTATGCATGATACATATCAATTGTGCATTTGGTATAGCTCCACCGGAGTCAGAACGGTGCTAAGTATCATGCATCAAGGACCTTTAAAAAGGAAGCATAATATGATCTTTTAAGTCATAATTTACTTACCAACACAAATAAAAATTAAACCTGAATATATTTTCCTATTCTAGCTGTTATCTCTCTTGAATCGTAATCATCAACAGTTCATAGTTTGTTTACATTATCGAAGCACTCCCAACTCTAAATGGTCTCAACCTGTTATTTCTTAAAAAATCAATATTAAAATATTTGGCAAACATTCATGTCTTTCAACGCATTCATATTTGTCATTTTTCATTAAACCTAATTTGATCAAAAACACTGAATTACAAAAAAAATCTAACCTTTTAAAATGTCATCTTCAACAGTGAAAGAACAATCTATATACACATGATCTGTGTTCCGTTTTCAATCTTTAACATGAATTGATGACCCAAAGCTATATATTATTCACCAGAGAGACTTGTGACTAATAAAACCCTCTTTATTACAGAATCATTCATGCCTGTATACATTACCCCAGAAAGCTTCCACTCTTTCCTAATTCCGCTCATATTTTGCACACATTCCCAATATTAATGATCAAATGATAGCATGCAGTTGAAGCCTCTTGCCTGCATGCTGGGGAGATATAGAGATGAGGCGAAATTCAATTTTGTTTTCTTTTCATAGGTCACAAATTACCATATAGGGTTCAGACTCCTGAGATATTATTTTAAAGGTACTCTTTAAAAAATCAAAATAACTTGTGGATATGTAAGATGAAAGTTTTTATCCTTTTTGCTTGGTTCTTTGAGAACTACCATTTGAAAGACCAATCCCTAAAATTCCATAAGCTTAATTGTTTTGAGTTTTAGGCCCACACCAGTTCCAACAGAAAATCACTAACTTTACAAAAAGATATCAGGTAGGGCCTACATACTCTAACATCAACTTTTAAAATTGAATAATGCATCTGTCCATAACTCCATGATCTCTCTTTTGATCTGTGCTTATATAAACCCCCTCATTATTTATCTATTTTCTCAATTCTTCATTCCATAGACACTGATCCACAGTGATAAGGAGTAAATTGTGAAATTTATGCAATGATTGGCCCCAACATGATTGCACTACACACTACACACTATCCCCCCTCAAAAAAAAAAAAAATAGGGAAAGTGAAAATGCCAGCCCTTCATCATGCATTACTTTTTGTAAACAAGGAGTCAAGAAAATACCATTTCTATTGTGAATCACTTCAACAGAAAATATAAATGATACTTCAAAGTATCTCAACAAACAGCTCTTTTAGGATTAATCCTGACTTCAAATGTTTTAAAAGTGCAAGCCAAGGGTTTATGGTTGTGAAAGTCACTGAGGCTTGACTACTTGACTACTACAATATAAATTCCGACGTAAATAGAAGATCAAAAAGCCTTTGATTATCTGGGAATGAAAATTAAGCCATGGGTAAATTAAATTTTGATTAAAAGATAAGACTGCGAGTAGCAAATAAAAAAAAAAGTTCCATAAAAACCAGTAAAAAAAATTAGAACATCATCAAAGTTTGAAAAGTATTAATTTACTACGAACAGTGCTCCTCAAATTGGCAGTATAGGTTCAGAACTCTCTATTTATTATCTCTCAAGGTGCAGCTTGTCTGCATCTGAGCCTAAGATCTATAGGCCTACATAGTTCCTATCAGATCTCATGATTATCACATATCATGGAGCTGGCTTCTACATTAGATGCATAGTGCAGAAAATTTGCTATCAGTGCTGTTTACATTCTCAAATTTCCTCTAATTAAACCCAATTAAGGCAAATTGCTTTAATCTGATTGCTAAAATCACATTAGGCTACATTTTTCACACTCTATAGGCCTACCTACCGCCCCCTCCTGAATCTCTGTCCATGATTAATGTGCATCACAGGGTAAATAGACCCCCCCCCTCCGTCCCTTCCTGATGTGGGTGACGAGTGATATTGGGAGATGGAGGAAGGGGTGATGTTGTTAGTGTCACTAGGCGATGGAACAAGCACCAGACTCCTGCTTTCTTCCAGTGCTTACATTGCTGGGATGCCATCTGCTGGTATATCACCCAATATATCATGCTGGAAAAACCCTTGCTAATGATGCATGTGGTAATGCTTTGCAGTCTTGGTCATAACAGCTCTGAAGCCAATGTCATTGTTATATGTTATGTTTATAGAGTGGCTTACAACAGCATCATGTACTGGGATCACTCTCACAGATGTGATGAAATGAAATCAGTCCAAATTCCCAATCTTCGTTTTAAACAATTATCTATCATTGACACCCTTTCCAATAATCTGTGAAAACATTTGTTCCCTGATCATCTGATTTTGTAAGTGGATGTCATTAATATGACCACTGCATGTGAAAATATTGCACATACAGTCTGGAACATAGCAGGCCAACAATTAAAACTGTTCAGAGGACATTTTTTCAAATTATCTGTGATTCATATGATGTTGACGTCTTCTGGTGGGGGGGGGGGGCGTCTCACTCTTTAAATCTCATTACAAAAGTTACAACGCTTTCAGAGCATGAATCTATAAAGTACAGCAAATGTTGGTTGACAAACAGATGCCAGATACATACACTGTAATTTGTTATTGTTGTCCATGTACAATATCAAAATTCCACGTACTTATGGAATTCCCTATTCTTGGCTCATGGCCATTTTAAAATTAAGCACAAAAATCTCAATATTACAAACCCTCACTATATATCTCAAAAGATAATCAGAGGACCCATAACCTTTAGGACATATAAAAATGAATCTATATATTAATGTTTTCCTGTTAGTTTTATCATGATCAAGGCATCAAGCACTATTTTGTTTGGATCAAATGAAATAACATATTGTACCAGCATTTAAGCTAACTGTATACTAATTAACCTAAAATATTGTGTTACATTTCAAATATAAAGGTAAATATTCTCTCATTTGATCGAAGAAATATACATGACCGACATGTTTAATTAATCTTTTAGATCAATGAAGAAAATTATAATGCCAGCTGTAATTGAGGCATATTTCATTATGCTTCAGTGACATTGAATGTCTGAGTCATGTGACAGAAGCACTCATTCACATTCAAGCAACATGAATGCCAAAGCCACGCCATCTAACCAAGCCCTTTTCTCATTCTCTGTCTGGCTCCCGTTACAAAAACAGCAACAGTGTTCATCTCAATTACAGTCTGGAGGGTGTATTACCACATGTATGAACTTAATTTCAATGAAGGACATTTAAGTGGTATCTCTGAACAAAATTTAAAAAAAAAGCAGAGCAATTGATAGCAAGCAATGGTGTCTTGTATCAAGGACTACACTATATAGGATAAAAAGATTGCAACAAATTTTAAGATTCAAGAATATAAACTTGCCTCTTCTGAATCAACTAAAATCTGAATAAAATGAATGTGGAAAATAGTACAATTTGTACACTGTATGACCAACACAATTCATGTGAAAAATAATATCTTTGACTTGTCTCATCAAAATTATGGCACAGTCAACATGCAAGCTTGAAAACAATCCAAGGGTTTTTACACAACAGAAAATGATATCTGCTCTTGTGTGAAAACAGTCTTTGTTGCATGAATGTTGGGCTGAAAGCACTCCTTGAAATGAAACTCCAGTAGACAATTCATCCTCAATCCCCAGATCAATTTGACATATTGCCTATGGTGATGACAGATCAATTAGCAATGGCAAGAATTTCCAGAGATCATTATTTCCTACAATACAGCAATTTGTTTTGCAGAACAAAAGAAACATCCTGCTTGATATCTATAAGTTCCAATAGAATTGTAACATTACAATTTTTATGTTCTAAAAATATTTGCCTTCATAGTTTTGCATATATTATATTTTCTCTTCAATTAAGGAGACTGATCTAATAATGCACGCAAATCAATGTACTGCATAAACCCTTGAGCCATGGAGGTACTACATCCATGCTTGAACTTTGGGGAAATCATGGCGGTATTGTAAAATCCAGTTTTCCCTAAAAAATGCAAATTCTTTAATAAAATGTGCAAATTATATGAAAAAGCTATTATAAATAGCAAACATTTTAGAAAAAGTTTCCATCACATGTGTAAAATTGCTCACAGTTTTGGTGGGCAGATTTTCAGTTGAGGCAGGGTTTTGCTTTGATTTTCATGATATACATTTAATATTTCGGAATCCAGACCCCCCCCCCCAAAAAAAAAAAGATTTTCTGGGAAATTATGTTAATTCCAGTAGTATTTCTGTATTGTGTAAAACTGGGGACTTTGTGATATCAGAATTTGCTTTCTTCAGTTTTTGGCTCTGGAGCAATGGGTATTGACATTCTGAGGTTAATGCTATTACAAAACAAAATATGCATTTAATTTTCTACTATTATAAAGTGTGATTTGTTGAATAAAAAACAACTATGAAAAAGTGTGGGTGGACACTGTTTATCTTTTATTTTTTCTAACCTTCAAACAAGTTACCTGTCTTTTTACTATTTACCTGAATAACCACAACTGATGAATAACCACCATATCTCAGCTATAGGAATTACATGCATCATTGGAGAGATAGAATCATTCTGGCATGAACACCAATATATTATCTATTCAGAAACAGAAAGGTGGTATCTCCTGTGTTGACATATATAAAGTAATACCTCCTTGCTCTCAAAGGAAATATTGTGGTTGGCAGAAGAGATTTGATAAAAAATTCAATTAGAATCAGATCCTGTTGGTAAATATTTAAGTACATAGAGACCTACCAGCTAAAATCATACTGTAAAGCATGGGAATGCTGTGTAAAATCTGAATATTGCAAAGAAGAAAATCAAAACTTTTTTTCTATGAACCATCCATCTCCAAGCGTTGTGGCCCAGTGGATTAGTCTCCGGACTTTGAAACAGAGGGTCGTGGGTTCAAATCCCAGCCATGGCGTAGTTTCCTTCAGCAAGAAATTTATCCACATTGTGCTGCACTCAACCCAGGTGAGGTGTATGGGTACATGGCAGGAATTTATTCCTTGAAATGCCACCGCGCTGTAAAAAGGCTGCGGGGCTAAAGCCAGGGTAATAATATCCAAGTCCTTTGGAAGCGCATAGAGACGTTATTTATAATGTGTTATGCACTATACAAGAACTGTCTATTATTATCTTTTGACGACAAATACTTTGATATATAGGTTAACTCGATCTCCCTGAATGTGCAAAAGTCATCATACAGCTTGGAAATGTGCCTGTCATGTGTTTGCTAAATAGTCCCAGTGGGTATATGTATAAGAGTTAACATGACTGCTATTCTTGTTAGCAGTGTCCTGGTATTGACCTAGGAATTCTAGACTTTCATTCATTCATCGAGTCAGTCATATGGAATTCAAATCTCATTTGGCACAAAACCAAATGTCTAGTCCTCCAGTTCACAATTAATAACTAATCCCGTCTTTGATGTCTGTCTCACTATATAGCAAATGACCTTTATTAAATCCTTTCACTGGCTGTATAAAGGCTGGATGTGAGAAAGTGACACCTGACGACAGACGTGATTCTTCAACTCATAAAAAAAAAATCCCTCTGATTTCCAGTCGCTTCTCTATTAATTAAAAATCTGTTTCGCTGTACCGATGGTGACATTGATTTTTTCTTATGCTTGGGTTCCAGGGACCTATCTCAACTCAACCAGATATATGTAATTCATACATAATCTGAGCTCCTACTGTCTGACATACAAGAGCGAAAACAATGACAATGGGTGTAATAATTGAGATGATATTTCTTGTTTTTAGTATATCCAAATATTCATAATTAAAATGAATATGATGATGAAGATGATGATGATGTTGGTGATGACGACGATGGGAAAAATGATGATGATGATGATCCAGACCTAGTGGTTCAGAGACTAGATATTTATTCACTGATTTACATTGTGTTTTGGGGTGACAAAACCATGTATGTAGAACCCCTCCCCCAAAAAAAATAAATAACTAAAAGATAATGTGGCTACCATAAAAATTGTTTCAAATAAATAGTATTCCCTTCCATGTGGTATAGCTGCTTCATTTTCAAATAATAGAGCTAAGATTTTTAAACATATCACTTGATACAGACATCTAGTTGTTGAAAAAGGGTTTCTTCAAAATTTGAGATGATGAGATCCTGTCATACTGGTGATAACATAATACTAAGATGATCATGAAGATCAAAAGAACTGATTCAGATGAATGAGGATGCAACCTGGATGCAAGTTTACAAAAAGAATGTTACTATTAAATAATTTAAAGTGTTATACAAAATCCACTTATACTACAACAGAAAAATGAAATCTAAAGAAGATATGAATATCATGTAAAGTAAAAACTCAATCTTTTCTCTAAAATTCATGCAAATCATATCTTTTTTTCATAAAAAGAGATGAAAACGGTCACAAAAATATTCATTGCGAGAATAAGAGTATCCCAGGCCTTATTGTGGACTAAGGTAGCCTATTGAGTTCTAGCCTAGACCTTACGGTGAACTTTCCCAGCTGGTATAGTGACTAAGCTAAAACAGGAACATACCACTTAGTCCCACGGACAAGATTGCATGTATAGTTTTGGGGACAACAGTTTTCCTTTTACCGGAAAATACCATTAGATGGCATCAGGTGACAATGCATTCAACGTCAAGAACAAGCCATGTGGTGGTATGTCATGTGATGAGATACACATGTGACTTACAAGGAATGTGATGTGAATGATATCATTGTAGGAAATGATGTTATCACATTATGCCTACATTTCAATATTTTCTTTTACATTTAAGTTCTACTCTAAAAAGGACATATATTTCAAATCCAATAGACATCTATGTCAATCATAAATTAAAAATTGCTCTATTATGATCATTGAGGTAACTTTCTGGACTACAGATACAATCAGATTCAGAAATATATTCCATGTTCTACCTTAATACCTAAACTGTATTACTTTCTGATGTTGTGAGGGTTTGTGGCATAGGATTCGAGTAACTATGTTCCCGAGGTCCTGCTAATACATTAGCATGCAACATGCATACACAAGGCTAATTAAAATTGATCCAGGGATGTACAGGTACATTAGCCAGGGCAAAAACAACCCCATCACAACAATAAACAGCTTTAACCACATAGCGGCTTGTGGCATTAAGGCATGGCTTCTCGCCCACTCCCACAGCTAATTTCTTTACCTCAGAGAAAATCAAATTTTATGCTACAGCTATGACAGTATGTTTCTACTGTATATATATATCATTTGTAACATTATTGAATTTCTGTTTCTCCCTCTCTCATGATTTAAATATAATATATGATCCACATGCTAAGCTCCACACTATCCACTGACTTAATTTTGGGCTGGGTACATGTATTTTTTTTTTCTAAGCCTTGTGCCCCCCCCTCGAAGTATGTGTGCCTATAGATTTACATGCAGGTAATATAATGATGAATAAATTAAGAATAAGGCTTGAAGACCACCATTAAGCCATTTCATGAATGGGGCCATGAAACCAAAGTAAATCAATGATAAATTGATATCTTATATGAAATATATAGCAGAGATGGTAAATGAACCCAAATTTAATTACATATCACATCGAACTTCCCATCTTTTTAAACAAATTAATTTTATAATTTGAAATTTAGTGCAGATACCTTTACATCTATCTATTGTTAAATTATGAAAAAAAAAACAATACAATTTTTTAGGGGGTGTGTGAGTAGGGGTTATTGATGCTTTTATGTCTGATGGAGAATAATGAGTAAACATAGAATTCATTTGTATAAATTCCTGACTATAATAAAAAAATGATTGAATATATTGATAAACTATCAATATTTTACAGATAATCTGCTTTGGTAACCTCTTAATATCATTTTGATTCAATGAATTTGACATGTAGGTTAGGTCTATTACCTGCAAGCTTTTAAATGGCCTGACCCACTTTCATTTAGTCTATTCACTTAAACTAAGCAAGCTCCTCAGGATGTATGCCTACACGAATCCAATAATATACACATGAATGAGCATTTACCCATCCTTATCCACCTCTTTAGAATACAAGATGACAAAGACCTATATTTGAAGAGATTAAAAACTTTGAGGATATGGGAAGAAGAGATGGCATATGGGAAGAAGAGATGGCATTGAATAAAAAAAAAGGTTTATTCATTTTGAGGAAATTAAATGTATTATTAGTACTTGATGGAGGACATACAAATGCAAACAGACTGGGTATAGAGGAAACGTGAATTAAAATAGAAAAAGTTTAATGAATATGTGAGATTGAGAACAAGACAGAAAAAACAGGGTCCCAAACACAAAGGTTAGCGATTAATCGTAGGCTTGATTTTCAGGATTGATTGTAAACTGTAGTCAATGAAATCAGTCATAGAAAATTGTTCTACGATCATTGCTAAGCTTTTTATTACGGGCCCCAGGAGAGATAAACGTGGCCAGGTGAACATTTTTGTAGTTGAAAGCAGTTTCTATCAAAATGGCTACCGAAGATGTATAAATGGTAAGCACATTCAAGATGAAAATGGTTGGCTGAATTAATGCAAGTGAAATATACTTGACATTTTGCATTATTCTGCATTACTAGTTCCACCACGGAGCAACCTTGCCACTGAAACTTATTTCCTCCCAGGCCATGTTCACACAAACATTTTCTAACCCTTCAGCTGCTGTTTTAATAACTGATTGGTAAGAATTTTGAAACATGATTCTGCAGCACTATAGCTACAAAATTTGTTGAATGCAATAGAAATCTCAAATGTGATTTGAAAACATTATTCAAATGGCATTCTTTGGGTTCAGACATGTATTGTGTACACTCTAAGTTGATCAATAATTCCAAGGCTAAATTGTGCAGTACAATGCGCACTGCAATGTCTTGGTGCTATGAGAGAAAATCAGCACTAACAAAATTCATGTTAACACCCCCTCCCCTCTCTCTCCTCTGTTTGGTGTTGCTGTTTTAATATGATTCAGATTTGTGATTCGAGCTTAAGAAGTTCATGTGAACACCACTGTTGTTGAAATGCCTCATCTTGTTTACCAATTACTGGAGGATCTTCTTCTCTACATCATTGATCTCATAATAAGAGCAAAGAAGAAAAATATACAATCTGAATTCTGATAAAACTAATGGAAGGTTTGTAGTGCAGAGATATATATATGCAGCGGCAGTAAATAAATGTAATAGCAAGCTATAGTACACATGAATTTATGAAGTAGTGGACAGAATGGTTGCATTTAAAATGCTGATGAGGTTCATAAACCATGTTACCCTAAAAAGGTCTGTATATGAAATTTTACCAATTGCCTATTGGCATAAAGTGACGATAGCAAGTGAAATAAAAACCCAACAAGATTTTAATCTGTTTGAGAGACCAATAAATAATCAAATCAAAATTCATTTCAATAAAATGTGACTCTTTATAGTTTGCAATCTGGATCAACTGTACAAATTTAGCACTAAAATATTCGGGGAAAATTAGGATATTAATATATTAATCTTGGAGCGATAAAGTTTCGGTACATTTGTTCATCTGAACAAAATCATATATGTGTTTAGTGCATGGGGTGAAGCAAGATAATATTCGTCGATATACAAGATAGGAGCAAACAGACAAAAATAGAATCAGCCAGTCGGTGATGAAATACACATGCAAATGAATTGGGGATAGGGAAAGGGGAAGGTAGAAAACACTGTTTGCATTTGATTTAGGAATTATTAGTTGTTTGCATCCTGCCCGACAGGATTTTGAACTTCAGATGAAGAAATGATTGATGATAGTACTCAGAAATAATGCATGGGTGGATTCACAGAAGCCTTCTCTCAGAATATTAGTAATCCCTCACCAATTAGTTGAATTTGATTCATATTTTGATTTATAATATTCTCAATTGTTAGCAGACATTAGGATAACCTGTAGTATCCACATTAATAAGACACTGAAGGGGGCATACAAAGTCTACTACACTGAAAAAAATAAAATGGTATGCAAAAGAAGTGGAAAATTGACTAATAACTTTCCCATGATGCAACTCTTATCAAAGCAGTGATATATTCACAAAGAAATCTAGAATTCTGTACATTCAAATTGTTTTCTCCTCGGTTTTATTTGTCAAGACATCACTCAAAAGTTTAATCTTGTTGTTATCATTCTGTGTCAAAATGTGTTATGTTTTTAGTGAATCACAATCAGAACAGGGCAAGTTCACTCGGTTTCTATATATCACATTACATCAACTCATGCAAAGAACATGTTTCATAACCCGCCATGGTGCTGACTAGCAGATCTTGCTATGTGGAAAATCCTTTCTGCCAATATGCGGATAAAACATGGAGGATTGGATGAAAGCAGGAGAGAAAACAGTGTGTTCATTAGGAAGATGAGCCTAGTATAGAAGCAATTATCATACGCTGTCACAAACAAATTTGTATGGTGTTGGTTTATGCATGGGTAATTAAGCAGTCGAGTGGCATGGAAAGAAGAAAAGGACATAAAGGGATGTCATTTATCTTGGAATAAATGGCATTATACAAATTAACCATGCTCTGTTTCAGTTTATTTTGAAATATGGAATGCTTGAATTTGCTGTATATCCTGGGCCAATAACAAATGACATGTGTACTATAATTGTTCATCTTAAAAACATAAAAAATATACTCTAAAGTCTTCGTGTTTGCTTTATACATACATTTCTGCAAATATCTAATAGTTATTTGATAGTTGATTTATCAAAAATTTAACAAAAGATGCATTCTGAGAACAGTGATACATTAGCATTTTAGACCTTACAAAAAAAGATAAAGCACCATCACCTTGGCTGGAAAACATAAGTTTTGAATCGGGTTGAAGACAGCAAAATAATTTTACTGGAGTATATTTGACATCTGATATGTAAAATCATCCCAGTATCTCCATTACTTGGGGTAATGCCTCCTTTGTAAACTGCACCCAACTATATTTACATGGGCAGATAAGGGCAACAGCAAATGTGTAGGTCACATGAAAATAAAATATCATGCTTTAATTGGAATAAATCATAATTAGATATCAATTTATCTATATAATTTGTATATAGATACATGTCCTCAACAGGATAACTTGAATTGAATTGGCCTGAATAGTTAATTATTATGGAAAGTCCTACAACATGCATATAGATTGCTATTTTAACTGTACTTGGTAAACCTCAACTATTTAATCAAAATCAATTCACCCCAAATCACTTAACTGAGTGGACATTATGTCTGCCATTTGCATTTTATTGCATAATTGATATGTTCTTTTGATATCCCTTCCCCTATGCACAACATAAATCATCCATGGCATAGGCCTACACTGTTTATTACTGGAAACTTATACAAGAAGGATGGGGGATGTTTGTCCCATTCTACCCCTTCTGTCGAGATGCGCATCCAAGCATAAGGGTGATGCAGCTGCCAAGGCAGCCCCATCTCCGCTGCATATAAATCCCTGGAGTCTCTCCCTAAGATCTCCCGCTGATGAAGCTAGCCAAGTGTCTACTGGGAATATTAATGGAGGAGGCCTCTCTTCAATGATGCAGGGGGTAAGATGTAGAAGAGGATGACTAGTAGTCTTTGGATACAGGCTTAAAAAAATATTCACTAAGGTACATGTATTTCCACCTATTTAATGTAATGCATAAAGGAAAGAAGAGTCTGTACTGCAACTATAGCTCCAGCAGGGCGGTACTATTATCCACTGATTATTCCCTAAATCTGAATGCCTGGATAGACTAGGAGTGTCTGACACCAAAATAAAGTGCAATGTATGCCATTTATCCCTGTATTCTCTGATATCGTCAAAATAAGATATGCGCATTAATCAATCACTTTTGGTAAATCAGGTCCCTGGGATGTCTGAGGGTAAATTGCTCAACATATCATGAAGAACTTATTCAACAAAAAGTACAGAACTTGGTTGTAACATCAAAACAGATAAGATCTTGCTGGAAAAAATGTAATGTTTTAACATCCAAGATGCATGCATAGGCCTACGCGTACACATCTGACGCATTGCATTTAAGGTGGATGAAAAGAACACTGATGACACAACAGGTAATCAAACTGATAAAACGCAGAGGTGTAAAAATTACACTTAGTAATTCCTAAGATAACAGCTGTAATGTAATCTGATGTAATCACCAAGTCTGTGTGGGAGTGTGGGGAAACAGGTTTCTTCATTATGGATAGAATGGCTATATTAACCCATTGACCACTGGATTCTGTAATATCCATAGGCTATCTAAAAGGACTGCATGAATCCATCAGGAAATGGGTTACCCCCCTTTTTAATCAAAATTCATAACATTGATCGTCAACAAGTGAATTGTTAATCTTTGTAAATATTTAATCTGCAAAGAGAAAAAAAAAAAACATCACATATTTTAATTGAATGTTAATAGACTGAAAAGCAATTGTATGTTGGTAATTAAAGTACATTCAAAATCATTGGTCCATTCAAATTTCTTTCAGCTATGCAATATACTGCTAATAAAGTGAAGTGTATAGAAGTGTAATATAAGCATGCTTCAGTAATGCTACTTTAGGGTTTTATATGTTTTTGATTTAACCCTTTTCCTGCTGGAACCAAGTAGTCTCTGTACAAAACCAGTATAGAAATTCAAAATTTCATAATTAAGAGGATAACATAACAAAAAAGATGTAAATCTTACAACCAAAAACACTAGAGTTCTATTTTTTGGAAGTGAACACAAAGGGATGACATATCTATGCAATAATACTAAAAAAAAATCTTGGATCTGCCACATGGAAGATATTATCTGCACATTGGCTAGCTGGAAGCGAGGCTAAACTATCAATCGTGATTGAATCAAAATAAAATTCCCAAGGTTACATGATATTGTGCAAATCTTCCTAACCAAACACTGCTTTGTGATGCCGAAAGCTTTTATATTCATGCCTCAATATTTATCCTTCTAGATGAAGCATATGAGGGTTTCTAATTAAATTCTGAATTGTGTTTCATTATCACTTCCATTTTAATGTGTTTTCTTTCTTGGGAACATGATCGCATAATTCATCTAGGCCTATATTCATTAAATGTTTTGTCCCCTATCTTATCTAAAGATATTCATTAGAAAATGATACATATTTGAAAAAACATCTCTGAAACAACTATTAGAGCAACCAAATTATTTTCTCTCTTTTTATTTCTTTTGAAAATTTGAAATCGGTGATCAAACAATTTCATGTTCATGTTGGAAAAAGAAAATGAGATAATCATATGTGTAGGCTACAAGGCTTATTATCATTAAATGGATACCCACCTTGCATTTTATCTTTTTATTACTCAAACAAGCTGAAGTAACAAATTCCAACATCACCTTGAGTAAATTGGCCCACACATCTTGATATCTACATATTTCTCATCCCAAAGTCTCCTAAATTTCATGGTTACATTGTGCAGTTAATAGAATATCATTGGAAAAGGAGAGCAAAAGAAAGCATATCAATATGAAAATATAAATGCCTGAGACTCCATGCCCATCTGTTATAGAGAGAAGGTCACACACCACATGTTTCTAGCATGCATGGATACACAATTATAATTATGTTATCAATTATCTGTCTGGCAAGCCATGTTTCACCAAACCCTTAAAGCCTATCGGTACAAAAAGAAGGTTAAATGTACAATTGTAGGATGAATTTATATGTCTCAGACATGGCACAATGCATCACGTTATTCATAAGTACTGACTGAGCAAATGTTGTTCAAATGCAATAAATGCTTCCGACAAGCATAATGCAAGAGAATTATACCTACATAGAAATGCAACTACTGAGAAAATACTAGTGCTAATACAATATGATCAAATAAATAAGGACATTTTTAAAACTTACAACAGCTCAACCGTGGAGAATTATAGTAGTGAATAAGCCACTATTCTCATGATTGTTTACTCATGCAGCATGTTCACAGATTATTTCAATGGGAGTTTGGGATTTTGGGGTGCAATGAAAATATATGGAAGGGAAAATATAAAGTGAAAATTTGGAGACGTTACACATGCAAAATTAGCAAAATTAAACCACCATGAAAGTTTCAGCTTTTAAAAAGAATATTTATTGACAACCACCCCAATGAATCAACAGAAGTCTAAATTATACTTTTGTTATTCAGGAAATCTATACCACTGACAGGAGAACCCTGGGGAATGTATCTAGAAAGAAATCAGGAAAGAAAAAGGATTCCATAGAAATTGAAGTACTGGTTGCCATCTCACGAAAATGCATTCCTCTCACGTTTCCAAATGGTATCACTCAAGTTCATTTCTATTTTCTCCCTGTGATGTAGTGCTGTGGATATTGCATTGGAATCCCTACCTCATTTATTCACATATTGGAACAGCATACACCCGCCTACCCCTACCACTCTTCATCACCACCCCCTCCCCCTTCTCATGATTTTACTTGGCAAAAAACACTTGTCTTACAAACACAGTTTTTGTAAATATTTTACACACTTCCTGTCATGACTTTTTTTCGCTGAAATCAGATTTGGAGCTTTCACTTTTCAATGGTTATTTTTTTATTCTTATAAAATGTATTTCCCCCATTTTTAAGAACCTTGTACAAAACTTATAAATAATTTATCAAAATGTTTTTCCCCTTCTTGGTTGAAGAAAAGTAGAAGCTTGGAATCTATTTTTTATCTCAAATATTGATAATCAAACAGAAATTAAGGCATTGATTCTGAGCATTCTCTTATAAAGTTCACCTGTCACAAGTTTGTAGTATGTCTAGCAATCGTCACTCCTTTTTCTGTTTGAGCTCAATTTGTTGGTGTCGATATATTTCACATTACGCAGTCAAGAGCTGAATAATCCCAGTTGTGTGATATGATGTAAACAGAACACATCCATCCCAATAAAAATAGAGAGCCCCAGACTCATTATGGTCTCTCTCCTTCTCTCTCTCTCATCACTCCTCTCAAAATCTGCTATATGTTTCTCATTTCATCACGACGACTCCCTTTCAATACACCTAAAAGCCCCCCTTTTTCTCGCTTTCATGATTTTCTGTTTTATTTTCTATCATCAGAGTAAGTTCTTTCCCTCTCTTTCTCTCTCCCTGCCCATCCCTGTCGTTTGCTCTTGAAAGAGATCTAACCAATTGCGCATCCAGTCCTTGTGTTACGTAGACTTGACTTCCCACCCTTTTTCCTTTATGAGAGATGCAAAGTCCTAAATAGTATGTCAGAGCTGGTAGGCTTGGAGATCCAAAAAAAAACAAGCAATTTCATTAGAAATATTTAGCTTTTCAGCAACAGATGGAAATAAAATAACTAAATGAATTAGTGCCAGAGACATGAGGTTATCCAAACTTAAACCACCTGTGTATAATAGTAAAAATAATTTTCTTTCTTTAAATACTGAATCGGGTTTAGCTAAAAATAAAGTAAAAATATGGAATAATTAAAAAAAAACGGGTATAAAAACAAATGAAGAATCATTAATTATTTTTTTCAATTACATACTAAGATGATAAATTGCACTTACTACAAAACTCTTGTATGACTAGCATACTCATTGGTATTTCATTTTGTGACATTGGTACATATTGGGTGAAAATGTGTCTTACAATTGGTTTGTTTAGTATAGACTCTAAAAACAAACAAAAACAATTTGGACACATAACTTTCTTACTCATTACTGCAAGTCATGTAGCAATTGATATGAGGGAGCCGAGTTAGGTCTATTACATACGACTAGTCACCTCAGAAGCTGTGCATTGGAGACATACAGGCACCACTGGATGCATATGACCTTTTCTCAGGGATCACCTCAGAAAATGTATCATCAATAATTCCTGTAGTGCTGCATTGGTCATGGTGATAAATTATTGTCTCTATAACAGTAAGAGGATGATTAATTAGTTGCAGTGAAAATACTAGACATTGAAGTATGGGATTGGATCATTCAGTGAATGTATACAGGGCAGTAATTTTTGTTTTATTTGAAAAAGACTTGACAATAAACTACAGTAATCCATTAAAAAATTATCTTGATGGGGAAGAAATATGATGCTCATACCATTTAGCAGTAAAATACAAAGAGACACAAATTGCTTCCCTGTGGACAACTATTTTAAACAAAATTACAAATAAATCAATGAAGGAATATTAACAAAAAAATAATTGATAGACAAGTAAAATAAAATTTCAAAAAGGAAACTTTACAAACAATAACTAATTATATGATAGATGCTGAAACCAGTGGGATAAATTACATTCTACCCTCACTGCCCCCCCCCCCATGATATTAAGGGAAAAGTCAAAATCATAAAAGTCACCACATGATCCATTAAACATGGCAACTTGCATATGATTTAGGAGTTGTACATGTACAAATACCTTGAGGTTATGGCAAGAGATAAACAACGCTTAAGGTATCCTTTATTGATTTTTCCTGAAACAACCTGGACGGATGACCTGAAATTGACCTAGTACAAGGCAATTACCGATGTGACCCACAGCGTATTATCTGGACTTCCTAACGGATTGTTCATTACAATGCGCCCAAGCCAATGTTGCTGGGTGATTAGGACACAAGAGGCTTCATTGCCATTGACAATTTGAAATCATAACTGGGGAATTGATACTTGGCCTGAAGCCATGAAATAAGACAATATCTGACAAGAAATAATGGGTCTTTTTGTTTTTCATTTAAACAATCAGTTGATTACTGATGTATGGTTTTATTACAATTTGATTTAAAGTTAGATGAAAATAAATTTGCATCTTTCCACAATTTAATGAAAGACAAAATTAGAACTAGTCTCAAGTTACAAGCTTAGTCACTACATGTAGGTATTAAAAAAACAAAACTATTAGATTTGTTGAATCAAGATTGTGGCACATTCCTTTAAAAAAAATCCATCACAATACATGTAGGAAATAAAATGCCTTCTGTAGTACATTTTATGAAGAGTCTTGTCACTGTTTTCATTTACAGATGTAATGAGCTACTGGAAATTCCTTGCATCTGATTGGCTGAGAGCAAGTTACTCAGTGAAAATTACGGACAAAACTCTTGATGAAATGTGCCCTAGTTTCTCAATTTTGTGAATGAAAAGAATGAGAGAATATTAAATTGAAACAAATTAATTACATGTATGAATAACAAGGACCTGACGTATTCCAAAAGGACATATCCCAAGGGGACAGATAGAAGTATCCACATGTCAATATTTTTCTAAAGTTCAAAAGAAACAAATTAATTATAACTAGCAAGGGATTGAAATGTTCCAAAGGGACATATTCCAACAGGACAAGTACAAGTATAACTACATGTACTTGTTAATATTTTTCAAACGTTTAGTACTCATAAATACATCTCACAAAAAGAAACACGATTTCAGAGACAAATGGCAGCTAGGCATCAAACTCATCAAATATGTTTTGACTTCAATATGATACTCATGGTAAGAGCAAATTCTCTTCTTCGGTTTGAGATGATTTTTTTTGTTTACAGTTGATGCATCATAGATCACACACAAAAAACGATGCCTACTCTAGTACAACAATAATGTGTGGATCTGTATTCATTCTTGTCTAGATTTTTGAAGAAGCATAACAAAGAACATTAAAAAAATGACAATAAGCCATCTAGTTATAAATCAGGGGCCCGTCTTACAAAGAGTTGCGATTGATCTTATCTATCACAACTATGGAAAGCAAGAAACATCAACATCTAGAAATGAGGTATATTCATACATTATCTGTTTTCGTGACAATTCAGTATGCTTCTTTTTTGTTTTCAAAGGACATCAAACAAATCTCCAAAAGAAAAAAAATTACATTACAAAGAGTTACGAGGGATCGGATCAATTGTAACTCTTTGTAAGACGGTGCCCAGGTGTAAACTGTAAAAAAAAGATATGATACATCATTTCTCTACCCTGCAAAAACCGAGAATCCAGCTTTTCCTAAGATGCACACTAGTGCTTTATATTAATCCAGTGGGAAAAAAATAATGAATGGTGAAAATTATAAAGGCAAGCCACGGGGTAACAAGCAGGGAGTAAAGAAAATCTAGGGCACCTTGTCAAAAATGTATAAAAAAAGGGAAATAACTATTCTTTGCCTTTGTGTTCTTCCAATGGCCTTTCAATAGAGCCTTTAAATTCCATTCTTAAATTGTCAGGGCAGAATAATAAATGCCTCAAATGTACTATAAGGAGCTAAGCGCAGTGTCTCCTCCCAGCAGATGAAGGATATTTTGCTCCCATCAACCAGAAAAGAGTTTCCCTTATGAATTGAAACAGAGTGCAATTCATTTTTTTCTTAAAGCCCGGGATCTATGAATTTTGGCACCAAACAGATATGGGAAATTACAATATGGGCTTATATTTGAGCATTCAGAAGCAGCGTTCAAATTTGTCCTATTTTGTTTAATTTGGTACCGTTTTTCATTATTCGATATAGATACTGGCAGGTTCCTATGTCTAGCCTGAAAAAAAGGAACATGTATATTTAACAAGTGGAATGCCTCTGGCCGTCTCACCTGCATCACGCGGTTCAATATAGCAGCAGTGCTGACTTTGAATACTACTCTAACTCGCACAAGATGTTCAGTGATACATGGTTACTCTTATGTCCACTTTTTATGAACTAGACCAATAAACTTACAGAGATATGATGGTTATTCACCAAAAAACCCCAACATGGCCAAAGTTCATTGACCTTACATGACCTTTGACCATGATCATGTGACGTGAAACTCAAACAGGATATTCAGTGATACTTGATTACTCTTATGTACAAGTTTCATGAATCAGATCCATAAACTTTCAAAGTTATGATGGTAATTCAACAGATACACCCAATTCGGCCAAAGTTCATTGACCTTTGACCTTGGTCATGTGACCTGAAATGTGCACAGGATGTTCAGTGATACTTGATTACTCTAATGTCCAAGTTTAATGAACTAGCCCAATAAACTTCCAAAGTTATGATGGTAATTCAACAGATACCCCCGATTCGGCCAAAGTTCATTGACCCTAATGACCTTTGACCTTAATCATGAGACCTGAAACTTGCACAAAATTTTCAGTGATGCTTGATTACTATTATGTCCAAGTTTCATGAATCAGATCCATAAATTTTCAAAGTTATGATGGGAATTCAACAGATATCTCCAATTCGGCCAAAGTTCATTGACCCTAAATGACCTTTGACCTTGGTCATGTGACGTGAAACTCATGCAGGATGTTCAGTGATACTTGATTAACCTTATGTCCAAGTTTCATGAACTAGGTCCATATATTTTCTAAGTTATGATGACATTTCAAAAACTTAACCACAGGTTAAGATTTCGATGTTGATTCCTCCAACATGGTCTAAGTTCATTGACCCTAAATGACCTTTGACCTTGGTCATGTGACATGAAACTCTAATAGGATGTTCAGTAATACTTGATTAACCTTATGGCCAAGTTTCATGAACTAGGTCCATATACTTTCTAAGTTATGATGTCATTTCAAAAACTTAACCTCAGGTTAAGATTTGATGTTGACGCCGCCGCCGCCGCCGCCGTCGCCGCCGCCGCCGCCGTCGGAAAAGCGGCGCCTATAGTCTCACTTTGCTTCGCAGGTGAGACAAAAACTCACTTAGAAACAGAGCAATAATGCTCTAGTTATATAGGACAGGCTACTGCAGGGTGATCGCATCATACATTGATTTTCATGCAAAAAAAAATCCATAGTTTCTTCATATTTTTCTAGATTTGATTAGCTTACGATTTCACACAACTGACCAAGACTCTTTGCTGCATGCACTTTTTTAAAAGAAAATTTCTTTATACCCTCTAAATTTCATGTATACATACAAGGTATCTCCAGAGTGACTTTGGTGAGTATTGAGTACCCATCCTGATGCTGAATTTAGATTCAAAGTTTCAATTCTTAGAGATATGATTTCAAATTATTAAAAACAAATCGGAACTGCAAACAAGTAAGAATTGTAATCAAATACAGAGTTTGGCTGGTTACAGACCACAGCCTATCTGGATTTAGATTGAATCCCTGTAATTTAAAGGGTAATGATGTAAAGTTTTAGAACAGAATAATTTTGGAAATAAAAAATGCACTTACAGTAAAAACAAAAGAAAAAGAAAGTAACACACAGTTTTTGTATAGCACATATCACTACAACTATTTTTCCAGACGTAAGTAAACAATGGCAAACATGTTTGCAAAGTTTACATAGGGGATTTGAGGTTTACCTTTACACACATCCTGAGAATGTACTTGTGCATGTAATATAGGTTCAATCCGTTCCCACTCAAAACAATATTTGACTGTTGACACAGCCACGCCTTCTTACTAGGGGTACATTTACTGCTCTATTTCAAAGCAAACACCCCCAACCTAATAGCAGGGGAGTAGTATAGAGATGTTTTAAATAATACATGTATTACACAGAGACCCCCATCCCAAAATCATGTCCATAACTCTTTTTGAGCAATATGTTTCTATTTCTTGAGTAAAATGCTTGGTTTTAAATTTATGACTTATCTCACAAAAATGCATGTTTGTATTTCTGTCTGCGTTTGTTGAAGGCCTAGTAGTCTTTTTCAATCTTGCAAAACGTTTGCAATTTTCAATGTTTTACATGGACCCCTTCTCCTTTTCTGTCTGTCTCTACTCTCTTTATTTTGTCTTTCTCCGTCTTCCCGTCTCATTTCCTCTCTGTCTCTCCCTCCATCTATATCTTCATTTCCACAGGTTTTGTTTGATCTGTCTGGCTGAGCTTTTAATCTTTTGTTGAATTATTGATTTTTCTCCATTGAAATCTAACAAGAACCAAACACAGACTGTACAGTCTACACCATATCCCTTAAAAATGTGAAGAGTAGTACAATGGATAAAACAAATCCACATAATTATCAAAGGAAATCTGTACCGTATCTGTACTATTTACGCAAAGCAAAGAGAAAATCTTATAACTGTACTGGTTGCAATCAATAATGTATTATAATACTTAGTTTCAAATACACCACAATCAATAATATTAGTTTGGGAAGCTACCCGTCTCCAAACACTTAAAGAATATGGCCCGTATTCTGAATCAGGTTTAACTTAAACTTAGTTTTAAAGTTGTGGTTTAAGTATGGATAGCCAATTGTTACATAATTCACTAACGGTAGAGATATCATATTTTAGCTCATTTGGCTCTCAAATCATTCATAATTGTCTTGGGTGTGTAAATAAATGATTGTCTTCACCATCGATGAATCAGGAAAGAGCACAGTAAACATAAGAAACATAAAACTTAATAAAATTTTTTACACTTTTGGCTTCCTACAATTTTAGCACAGAGTTAGACCTTGGTCTAAGTTAAACCTGACTTCAGAATACAGGCCAATATCTCTAAACCAACAGCAAGCAGTTCAATGTACCATCTCCATTCAAAAATGGTTGCTTCAACTTTGTACATATCCTATGTCATGGTCATACTCGAGTACCGTATTCTCTGATACTCAATCAATTGAAGCAAAAATGGAGCGTTTATCGGGGGACACATGATATTTCACTAGGGTTTTGTCAGCTCACACATCACACCTTGTATTCAGGTTTAATATGGGTTTGGCTCATTATCATAATACTACAGTGATAATCCTTGTGACGTACACACAATGTGCCCATCCACCCATTTACACCATTCTGCCAGAGAGGGCAGCAAAGCACTATGAACAGCAGTTTAATGTTAACCATGATAGAATCTGAATAGGTTAAGAAGAATACCCTTCCAAAACCCAAGCATATCTACTAGTGATTAGGAGTGGAATTCTCAGGGTATTTTTTTTCAAAAATTAATTATGATTTTAAGTCTGTATATAAAAGACTTTTCTAAATAAAAGATTAATTTGAATGTGCTTGCTTTGCATTTGCATTGCAGGTACTTTGCTTTCATTTTTCAACTTCTTTTAAAACAAGAACGGTTATAGTGTGAAATTGAAAACTAAAGTATCGAGAATTTCAATTCCATCCATCCACTGAAGCATGAAAATGCACATGCTTCCCAATACAGAAAATACGGGTATGAACACTTTATGATCCCTATATGGGTCTAACACATGATGGTGTGTATGCTCAAAATATCAAACAAATATATTCTTGAAAATTACAGACATTTTTTTTATCAACACATGAAAGTAGTACTTCGCTCCACCATCCTAACTAGAGCAGGGTGGGTTGCAGAGCAGTCCCCAGGAAATTTCAGACTACTCTCCAGTAAAGGGTTGACAAGGTCACCTAGTCATCGTTATGACATTGGAAAACACATGGGGGGATACAGGGGCATGATATCACCATGGTAACTATGTTCCATTAATTATGTATTGTCTCCATTAAGACCTGGGAGGTTGAATGGAAGTACAGCTTCACTCCTGCAATTTACTGACTAATTCCAATGACATTGCAAGCGTCAGGCGGGTAGGTGAGTCGCCATGGTGTTGGTGGGCAATGACAGCCCCTTCGTTCGGATCACATGACCTTTTGTGAATCGATGAATTAAACTGAGCGGTACCATGTTTCATCTCAAAGTACTAATTCATTAATGCTTCATTACTATTATTTGTCATAAAATCTCTGTCATGGGTGCCTGATTAAAATAGGAATATCCGCAATGTTTTTTGTCTTTAAAATATAAAAGCACTTCTGACAGATAGAATGGACTGACATTTTTCTGATTCAAATCAATGAAAGAAAAAAATATTAAGTTAGCCCTGTATATCTAAAGTTTTCCATTGTTATTTCACAATTATTGATCAAGCACATACAATTACACTGTACCATAGGCCTACATATACATTATACAAAATAAGAGAAATACAAAATATATACAGAGGGGACGAAATTCACACCTTAATAGTAAAACTGTAAAAGTCAGAACCGACACTTTGTAACCTTTATCATTTCAAGCCATTTATGTTTAATAAACATCACTTTTTAAAAGTGAAATAAATATCAATTGAACATATCTTTTTCTCTTCCTTGCACAACAAAACCAATCCTTTTTTATTCCCTTTCATTTAGAGGGAATTAGTACTAAAGTTCTTGTTTATAAAGCATGCACATTAGAAAAAAAATGTGTGAGAGTCTGTGTATCACAAACACAAAAGGGAATTCAATCAAAAATCAAATTATCCCATATTGTTGAATACAACCGATGCTCATTTATTCCCATTAATAAGGAAATTATTACGTGTTCAAGCAATAGGTGAGAAATCATGTTCAATTGTAAAATAAGGTGCTAAATTCATGTTTATCAATTGCATGTGGTGTGGTAATGTAACACGGTATGAGTGTGTACTATGATGCCGCTAGCAAAACCTAGACATTATGTCTATATCCACGATCCAATTTAGGAATAATTAAGAGATGCAAGCACATCATGCCATGCGTGAATCAGCCGAAGCCACGGGGCATTAGCTCAGGTAGAGGTTAGCCCTGCTGGCGGCTAATGAATAATTTCTCTCTTCTCTATAATTTGCAGGGGGCGAGAGTGCCTCCTGTTTACTGCCTCTGATCAGCTCAATAGGATTAATGCAAGTTATTGGTTTGGGAAGTGCGGACTGAACAAGTTCAGAAATAGAACCAGGATTATGGGATAACAAGCAGGCTCAGCTGACATTCAAGTCAGAATGCTAATTAAAGGTGACATAGAATATAGTCTTCAATTCATAACATTTATATATATATATTTATTTACAAAAAGCATATAAATATGATATAGAAAATTTCAATCCATGCAAAATAACTTTCAAAATTTTTCAACTAAATAGAAATGTAAAAAAAAAAAATGTAAACTATACACCAGTAAAAAATGAGTTGGAAATAACTTGATTCAAGAATAGTACTAGCAAGATTCAATAAAAGTATTTAATTTAAATGGTCAATTCAACAAATGGATGCTGAATGTGAAGATCCCCTACATTTATGTTAATGAGCAGCCACTTGAGGTAGCATTGAATGTAGAACATGACTCATTTTGGGTGCATTGATTGATTGAAGCAATGTAATGTCTGGTGATGAAGTATTGCGGTCAAGGTGACTCATCCCTATACAGAGCATGGACATTAAACATTCTACTTGCAAAATACAATAATTATGAACATGCATGGGGGAATCCCAATATAGACATTCAACAAAGGACCCGGACCCGGGATCCATGGGATGTAAGTAATGGCATAATTGGCATGGATATGATTATTAATTGCCCTGGGACCCGTCTTTACAAGAGTTGCAATAGACTCAAATAAAACTCAAATTGTGATGGATGTACATTTGATATCTCTTAACTAGGTAATATGAGATATTGTGATTAATTGTAATTTTGAGCATGAATTGATTACTATCGCAACTCTTTGTATCGAGGTGGATCCCAGATGCATTTAAAGTATAGTCAATCTTCCTAAAGTATTTGCCACACAATGTTTATGTACACATAGACTATGTAAATTTCATTAAATGATACTCCCCTAGATAATATTCAATCATACATGTACATGTACGTTATATAAAACACTGGATCAATTGAATAAAATTCATTAGAATTATAGCAGCCAACACAAGAAGAAAATCTACCAAATATCTAATAATCCATTTTATTATTCATACATTTTGAATTTAGAGTACGCTGGATTGCTCATGTCAAGCTGTAGGCATTATTCATAGTATGGCAGTATTCATCTTGGGAAATAATATTTCACAAAATTGTATATGATACTGAAACAGCTTTATTTTTTCCCAATGCCATCTCAATACATCTGTAAGTAAAATTTAATTATATATTTCATTAATGAAGATCGAATTGTGTTTGATATATCACTTTCACTTATGTTTATACTTTCATAACAATTTATTTATTCTGCACATTTGTTATTCGTGTATGGTTTAGCAGACCTACGTACATATCTTATCACCAACCAAGACTTTTTATTTATTTTTTGTTATTTGATTTAAGTTCCTGAATTAAAAAAAAAAATCTCTAGAGCTTTCATTTCTTTCAATACTAATATACTTGTTTGATTCACTCTATTAAAAAAAAAAGAAATAGTAAACTTAATATTACAAACAAGTATAAAAAAATAGAAAAATAATTAAAAAATAAAGATTACAGAACAAAGCTGTGCATGAAAATTTATTTTTCTCTCTACAAAATTTAACTAATAACATCACAACATTTGCTCAAGAATTGCTTGTCTTGCATTTACAGTACCATCGCTAATATCATAAATTTAATATATTTTTTCTAATTTTCTCCAATATAAAGAACAATGAATGAAGACTCAAAGAATTTGTCGTATCAACACATACTAAGAGGTGAAAAAATGTAGATTGCCCTCTTTAACATAACTGCAATGTATTTAGCACTTTAGTATCATAAATTGAAATGTATTTACTGTAAGCCACTTATAGTGGGATAACCTACTTCTGTTATTACATGCAGGTAAAACATCATCTCATCATAAAATGTAGGCAAATTATAGATTCATTCACAAATGCTGATCCACCATTCTGACTTTTATTCTGAACTTCTTTTTTAAACAAATACACACATGAATCCCATCACCGCTGTCCAAATTTGTTTTTATGTCATATGTGAACCAGGCGTACATTGATTCAGTTGGTGAAACTGGAATAAAAAAAATTCTGCATCATCGGTTTCTTCACTATCTAATAAAGTGTACACAGCTCCACCTTAACAGCAGCACTGTTTATTTGCATTAATTATTTGGTACCATCATAAAAAGAAAGAAATAAAAAAAATACACTACTGCAACAATTTAGACTCTCCTTAAAGTATTAAGTGACATGATAATAAGCTAGTTGATTGCACTTGCCCATCAGGAAGAAAAATAAGCTAAACTCTAAAATCTCCTTTTAGTTCCCCAATCCATTCCATCACGTTACTTAAACTCACTGGCCCGTATTTGGAAGTCAGGTTTAACTTAGACCATGGTCTAACTCTGTGCTAAAATTATGGGAAGCCAAGGGTGTCAAAATTTTATTTCAATGTACATGTATGTTTTATATGTTTACTGTGCTCTTTCCTGATTCTTTGATGGTGAAGACAATTACATGTATACTATTATCTTATTTTATACTTCCTTGACAATTGAGAATGGTATGAGAGTCAAATGAGCTGAAATATCATACCTCTACTGTTCATGATTTATGTCACAATTGGCTGTCCATACTTAAACCATAACTTTAAGCCTGAGTTTGAAATTAAACCCGACTTAAGAATACAGGCCACTATGTTTTCATTGCCTGGCTTGAAGATAGGGCATGCAAAAATTCTAATTACTGTTGACCTAAGGTTACTGAGCTAGGTATATTTCTTATTCTTTTTTTTTTTTTTTACTGAAGTTGATTGTCTTCTCACTCTAAGGGAACGACTTTCTTTTTAAATTGTACATTTCTCCAATACTGCACTCTTAGTCCATACATGCATGTACAAAAAGAAAGGTTAGTCATTACATGTAGACATCTGACAAAGTTTTTCTACATGTACTTCTACATATCTAGACAGATTTAGCTAGTATTTCAAAAATATATTAAAGATACCAAAAAAAAGGCATAACACTGCTCATAATTGCAATGTTTAATATGACATTCCCAAAGAGCATGCAAGTCAGTTTTCTTATTGGGAACTATACATTTTAAACATTTATTGTCCCTCTCCAATATTCCAAATTACTTCTCAATCTGTCTAACTGTTCAATGATATGCTCCATCACATAAATTCCAAAGCAAACTGATTAATTTCCTTTCAAGCAAGTGTAGTCAGTGCCCCTTTAAACCTAATCTAACAATAGCAAAATGGAGGTATACAGATGTACATCCATGCATAAATCTTTATAGCCCGAATTCACAAAGGTGGTTTTGAAAACCATCGGTTGAACCCATGATTTCTGCAGATTTCTTGCATAAACTACGCTTAAATACTGTGTATATTAAAACATTCCAATGCTGATTCCGGCTTTTGTCATAGTGCGCCATATTTACGCCTGTTGTCATGGTTAAGTACACTATCTTATTCATGAGTCCACTGTTTGAAGAGTGGACTCATTAATTCAAAACAGAGAACTCATAAATAAAATAGCGTACTTAACCATAGCAACAGCTTTAAATTTGGTGCACTGTGATAAAAGCGCACATCAACATACACATTTTTATTATGTGCAGTATTTAAGCGTAATTTATATAGGAAATCTGCATAAACCATGGGTTCAACCAACAGTTTTCAAAACCACCTTTGTGAATTTGGGCCTATATTGAATACACTTCATCACTTACAAGATCTGGCATGTGACTGGGGTAAAAAAAAAAGAGGAAAATATTTTGTTGCAACTATCGAGGGAGCAGAGCAACAGAGCGGCGGGTCAGTGTGGGAGGGGGGTGTCTCCCCTCCCACGGCCTGGCGTGATGCTTTTTGAATTGTATGTCAAATGGTGCAATTTGAAGCATACTTTTGATGACATTTCAAGGTACTTTTTGAGTTGGCAAACCCTACAAAAAAATAATTAAGTTCTACTCCTGTAGTTATTCCTAGGCCTAGATCTACTTACAAAGTCTGAAAGTCAAGATAAAGTCAAAAATTTACAGAAGTAATTCGGTAACCAACACCTGATCAGTTCTCTTCCAAAATCAGTTCCAACTATGTTTGATATTATGTACAGTCTCATAGTTTAAATAATTAAACAAGTGGAATGCCTCTGGCCGTGTCACCTGCATCACGCGGTTCAATATAGCAGCAGTGCTGATTTTGAATACTACTCTAACTCGCACAAGATGTTCAGTGATACATGGTCCACTTTTTATGAACTAGACCAATAAACTTACAGAGATATGATGGTTATTCAACAAAAAACACCAACATGGCCAAAGTTCATTGACCTTACATGACCTTTGACCTTGATCATGTGACCTGAAACTCGAACAGGATGTTCAGTGATACTTGATTACTCTTATGTACAAGTTTCATGAATCAGATCCATAAACTTTCAAAGTTAGGATGGTAATTCAACAGATACACCCAATTCGGCCAAAGTTCATTGACCTTTGACCTTGGTCATGTGACCTGAAACGCGCACAGGATGTTCAGTGATACTTGATTACTCTAATGTCCAAGTTTAATGAACTAGACCAATAAACTTTCAAAGTTATGATGGTAATTCAACAGATACCCCCGATTCGGCCAAAGTTCATTGACCCTAAATGACCTTTGACCTTAATCATGAGACCTGAAACTCGCACAAAATTTTCAGTGATGCTTGATTACTATTATGTCCAAGTTTCATGAATCAGATCCATAAACTTTCAAAGTTATGATGGGAATTCAACAGACATCCCCAATTCGGCCAAAGTTCATTGACCCTAAATGACCTTGGTCATGTGACATTAAACTCATGCAGGATGTTCAGTGATACTTGATTAACCTTATGGCCAAGTTTTATTAACTAGGTCCATATACTTTCTAAGTTATGACGTCATTTCAAAAACTTAACCTCAGGTTAAGATTTGATGTTGACGCCGCCGCCGCCGCCGCCGCCACCGCCGCCGTCGCCGTCGGAAAAGCGGCGCCTATAGTCTCACTTTGCTTAGCAAGTGAGACAAAAAGCGATCTGCACCCATATAGCGGGCCTCAGCAAACAACTCTGCGGCTACTGTCCTGTACAATTTCAGCTCTAGATCTAGTCATGTTTGCTTCTTTCCGTGACAAAGTCATTGATTAGCGAATCACTACACTTTAAAAAATAAGTTCGAATTTGGTGCGCCACTATGAACAGATCAATACTTCACGACTGTAAAAATAATTTGTATCCTGAGCTGAGAAAGTAAAATTTGAATCCAATAAAATTCTGAAACGATGAGATCAGCATGCGAGCACTCAACAGAATAATTGAAGCAGCAGGACTTTGGCAAAATGAGCGGGCCATCAGCAAACACTAGCAGGCTAGGGTGCCGGTACTACTACGGCGCTGTCCCATTGCACATGCGATAAAAACCAGCTCATACCTTTGCTAGACTATTTCAACAGTTGTTATACAAGTAATATAGCCTCAATTACGTACATTTCTACAATAAAATTACGCATGTATATTTTAATGTCTGTTTTGCAAGGCTGACAATAAAACAAAAAAAATAGGAGAAAAAAAGGAAAAAAATAGAAAATGCAGAAAAGAGCAAAGAAGCACGGAAATGAATTTCTAAAAACGCGGAAATTCATGGAAAAGTCTCACATGCCTGCAAGATGCACATGCTATGAATATTGTTTTCTTTCACTTCAATTCCAGAGTGGTGTTTTTTCTTCTGACTAACTTCTAGATTCCCCCTTATCCCCCGCTCAATCCCTCACACATCACATCACCATGTACACATTTGTTTGTTGTACAGTACTTCACCTCCAACATCCATCACCACAAGCCATTGATCAGACAAAATACAACATTGTCACAATATTCATTTTTTAAGTCAAATGCAGATATACCAGTGATAATGGTAATGATGTGGGTTAGTAGAAATACCACATCATTTGCTCCATTTCAGGAATGACTTATTAAAGAGGTTATTAAAAAAGAATGTTATGCTATTTCTCATTGCAGGCTTTCTTCGTATTAACCAGGAGTAAAAAAAAAATTATTGAAGCAATATGGGTATGAAGACATCTGCAGTTTACAGGTTAATTCCATAGCCAAAATATTTCAAGGATTCATCCAAGATTTTTTTACTGTTTCAAGAAATGATTTAACAATAATATCTTTCAGATTCCCTAAGTAATTCTTTGTTCATACTGTGTTCAAAGGATAATGTCTCCCTGCGGAAAAACATAATATAGAGGACTTTGACTTGCAATCAATCAACTGCAAGTCAGTTTTAGGGCCAAAGAGCAATCATAAAGACTTAACAATAAATTTCCAATTTCCAATGGATTTTTGATCTGCTTTAGCCACATCTGACCACTTCATCTTTTTAATAAGAGGGTCTTACCTGTAAGTTTTCTGAGTAGAAGAGACTCTTAAGGACTTGACTATCTCTCTTCTGAATGGCCTTTCCTTCCATCACCTTCTCTAGGAAACCACATATATCTCTCACTTGGATGGTATCAGGTAACATCTCAAGAGCCTACAGTACAATCAAATCAATATCAAATATTATATATGTATAAACTGAAGACTCTGCTCTTTGTTCTGACACAAAGGAATATTTCAAATAATGCACATTTTTTAATGAAATGACCACATACTCATTGATACTATTGTTTTGTGCTTTCTTAGAGACAAGGTAAGTAATCAAGGGTTATCAAGATCTAATTACAACAAGTGGAATGCCTCTGGCCGTCTCACCTGCATCACGCGGTTCAATATAGCAGCAGTGCTCACTTTGAATACTACTCTAACTCGCACAAGATGTTCAGTGATACATGGTTACTCTTATTTCCCTTTTTTATGAACTAGACCAATAAACTTACAGAGATATGATGGTTATTCAACAAAAAAACCCAACATGGCCAAAGTTCATTGACCTTACATGACCTTTGACCTTGATCATGTGACCTGAAACTCAAACAGGATGTTCAGTGATACTTGATTACTCTTATGTACAAGTTTCATGAATCAGATCCATAAACTTTCAAAGTTATGATGGTAATTCAACAGATACACCAAATTAGGCCATAGTTCATTGACCTTTGACCTTGGTCATGTGACCTGAAACGCGCACAGGATGTTCAGTGATACTTGATCACTTTAATGTCCAAGTTTAATGAACTAGACCAATAAACTTTCAAAGTTATGATGGTAATTCAACAGATACCCCTGATTCGGCCAAAGTTCATTGACCCTAAATGACCTTTGACCTTAATCATGAGACCTGAAACTTGCACAAAATTTTCAGTGATGCTTGATTACTATTATGTCCAAGTTTCATGAATCAGATCCATAAACTTTCAAAGTTATGATGGGAATTCAACAGATATCTCCAATTCGGCCAAAGTTCATTGACCCTAAATGACCTTTGACCTTGGTCATGTGACGTGAAACTCATGCAGGATGTTCAGTGATACTTGATTAACCTTATGTCCAAGTTTCATGAACTAGGTCCAAATATTTTCTAAGTTATGATGACATTTCAAAAACTTAACCTCAGGTTAAGATTTCGATGTTGATTCCTCCAACATGGTCTAAGTTCATTGACCCTAAATGACCTTTGACCTTGGTCATGTGACATGAAACTCTAATAGGATGTTCAGTAATACTTGATTAACCTTATGGCCAAGTTTTATTAACTAGGTCCATATACTTTCTAAGTTATGACGTCATTTCAAAAACTTAACCTCAGGTTAAGATTTGATGTTGACGCCGCCACCGCCGTCGGAAAAGCGGCGCCTATAGTCTCACTTTGCTTCGCAGGTGAGACAAAAACAATGACTTATTGAGCTAAAAACAATAGTTTTTAAGCTCTCTTTTACTATTCAAAGCATATTTCTGACATCACACATTACAAAATAAAACTATACACAGAACCACTTTCATTAATTTTTTTTGTTTATTGAAAGCTGCAGAAGCGGTCTTGAGACTCACCCTGGCAGTATCAATCTTGTCATGATGAATTTCGAGGACATTGAGGGCAGCCTTTATGTTTGGTTCTGGAGCTGGTGTATTCTGCATCATCAATCGCATGGACTCTGGGTCTGGCGGTCTGATGTACGTTTGGAAAAGACTAAGATAAACCTGGAATACAGGGAATAATGGTAGAAATGATGAACAATATTAAACAATTAATAAAAAAAATTAAGAATGCATATTACAAAGTCATGGGAAAGTGCTGATGAATAGACTTTTTTAAAAATTGACCCGTAACATAAAGTACTCTTATATAATCCAAATTACAGATGTACAGAACATGCTAGATGTCTGTACATTAAATATAGTATATTGTGACAAGGCTGTAAAGAAGTAGAAAATCGTTGAAATCATGAAAGAATAGAGCAACTTCAAACTCACATCTGTTTCACTTTCTCGACTGATCATGGCCGTTCTTCGACAGTACTCTTCAGCTTGTCTTGTGTCCTTGAGTATATGTGCGTAGACAGCTAAAGCCTGCTCATGTCTTCCTAATCTACCAAGCAAGAGAGCTCTCTCCTCAAAGAAACCTGCAAATGGTACACCATGACATTTCTATGGTACAACATCATATATCTGAGGTGTTGCAAGGGAAATCTATGGTACATAACAAATCATAGGTGGTACACTATCAATGGTGCACCACGGTGCATGTCAAGTGCAGTGAAGAAAATCAATATCACACCATGGCACATCAGTGGTACACTGTAAATCTATTGTACATGGTATATCTGATGTGTTGTGTAAAAAATAGATGGTATGAAATAAAAACATGAGTCTTACATTATAGAAAATCAATGTTACATCAAGGAGCATCTTCGGTTCAATGTAGAAAATCAGTGGTACACTATGGCACAGCAGAATTTCAGATACAAAAGACTAATGGTCCCAATGTAAGCAATCAAAGGACAATAAATCAGATCTCTGGTACATCACCAATAAATCAACCCACCAAAGTTTGTAAAAAAAATCACCATTCCACCACTAACAATTACAAGTCAACTTTCTACAATTCATGAAGTGCCTTAGAAATATGAAAAATTAACTTGGAATATTGTTTGGTCAGTCTAAGCTATTTGGATAATGGATTAGGAAAATCAACATTAGACAGAGATTACCTGGATCAGCATTCTCATGAAAGAAATAACTTACTGTCAAAAGGGAACCTAGTTAGGAGTCTCTCTGGTCTGTAATATTGTGACGTCTCAAGGAAGAAGAGAAGCTTCTTTCTCATTGCACCTAGTTCACCTGGCTCGGAACCAGCTCTGACAAATAACTGACCTAGAGAGTAAGGAAAAGGGTTAAACAATGTCAAAATTCAGAACTGGGAAACATCATAACACCTTTTCTGAGAAATTTGAATACATAAATAAAACATATTACATGCGATTCTTAAAATATTTTCTGATGCAGTATTCATGACAATATTAACATTCAGTTTTAATAAAGTTTAGTCCAACCCCATCTGACAAAAACAAAAACTGGTCCTGGTCCTAATATTGTTTGACAAAGTTAAACTTGAAAGAAAATGACAAGTTGTGGTGAGATTGCATTGAAGAGGAACGTCCCACTCCAATAAGATATCCAACATAATGAACATGGGACCATTTCACAAAAATACTTGTTAGATGTTTTATCCTACAAAGTCAACAGTCAGGCACCAGTGCTTTTCAGAAAAAAAAAAACATGGAAGTGATCAGCTCTGACAACATGGAGGACTACAAGTGTTGAGGAAACATTCCCAGAAATTAGATCTTTATTGCTCAGAGTCAAAGACACCGCACATACAGTAGATATGTTAAGCCTGAACATTTCAGCTGTACCCCCTCCCTTCATTGTTGATAGGTAAGCACTGGAGGAGTAATGCTTTGCATTGGATCTTTTTACTTTAACATTCTCATTAAATTACATGAATAAAAAATCAAAAGCTCAATATATTTGATTTTTCTAGCAACTTGAATTTTCCATCGAGTTGAATTTAAAACAACAATGAAGTTTGAAAACGGATGGATGGTCAATGGAGTACTCCATCCTGATTTACCAAGTACAAGACACAACATCCTACCTTCTGGAAGTGTCTGTCTGTAGTCTTCCATAAGAACCTGTATCTTGTCTTTGTAGAGATTGACAAGCCTGTTGTGGAATTCTGGAGTCTCGTCTAAACAGTTAAGGATGATGTGCTCTAGGTATGGTACAGATAGGTTACTGGCTACTGTGGTTAGGTAGTCCAGGACTTGATCCCTCGGTAACCCTTCTACTTCAGGGATATCCTCGGTGAATATCTGATTATATTGATTGGGAGAGAGCATTGAACTGTAATTCATTTGAAGAATATTTACAATTAAAAAGATATATAGATTAACAAAAGAAAATCAAAATACATTTACAAAGAAGTACAAATAATGGACAGAAAAGCATGTGCAAAACAAAAAGCTACATAGGCTTGTAAGGAGTGGATCACTGGAACTAGAAATAAAAGATAGATACTTGAAATAGGGTGATTGGTCAGATCAGCTTCTGTACAGTGCTCTATTTGTGCATTAGCATGACTCGCTTCATAATAATATTTTCACAATTTCGGGGCAAACGAAATCCAGGGCAAAGTGCACAAGAAATAATCTATCATAGCATTTTTTTGTATCGGTGGGCATCAATGCCACCATCATACATCATATTATTTGGTACTGCATTTGTGTTGTAATAATGAAATCAACAATTGCCTGTTCTTATGTAGATCTAGGGGTTGTTGATTATACTGTTCTATTATGCTTATCTATTCATGCATTCTAAACACAATGCCTACTGGAATCTGATAATAAGTGTACACAGTCATCAGAAATTACAGATTTCAGTACTCCATGGGTTAAAACATTCTAAATATCCTAATACCATGATTCTGGAAGTAATGACAAATTCATTCTCTATGACTGTGTAAATAATTTATAAACCATCTAAATCACTCCATTCCATTTAAAATTATCACATAAAATCAACATAGAGAATGGTACCATACATGCATCTCACCTTTAGCCCATCTTCAGGATATGTTTTGAGCACCCATTGAGCATATTCACAGATGAGATTGAAGTGTTCTTTGCCTAGCCTTTGAAGGTAGGATACTGTCCTTTCATGACCCTTGAGGGAACTGTTTGGTTTTTGTGATTGACGCAGTAACAGGTCCAAGGCTGCAATGATTGATAAAATAGTTTATACTTTCATACATAGTTACACATTTATATTACCTATTACAAAGGAAAGACAACATGCATCATTACCACTAGATTTATGTGGTAAAATAAATATGTTGCAATGTAACAGTAAAGACTCCAACCCCAAGCTGACTGACTGATATTGTGCTACTCAGAAAAATGATAAAGCTTGGTGATATTTATTATTTTCCCCATTGACCAATTTCAACTAAAGAGCAAGTTTATTCATAATTTATACACTAAATCTAATCCAGCCTATTTCAACCTCGACATTATGTCATTTGATCACTCTTACATGGTTTTATATATTCTTATTGCCTTATATCCCATTATTTATAGTAGATGCAGTATTATATATCTTTAATTTCAAACTTACGATTGCTGTAATGTTTGATGCTTATCATTCCAATGCTTGTAGATACATAATGATGTGATTGGGGGAGGTATTGTGGGGTTGGCTTGAAGTGACCAAGTCACATGTACGACCATTGTATTTTGCCAATTCTAAATATCTTCATTTTATTTTTACCATTAGTCTTCTGACCTGGATAGGGTTGGGAGGTTTGGGGAGGAAGACCTGTGGGTTATGGCTATTAAGTTAGCCTTTTCCATACCCAGGCAGCCTCTCCAACTCTCATCCAGGTCTTATTTTCTCTATCATGTACAAGTTTGATCGATCTTGTGTTTGATCTGTTTGTATTCTTTGTCTTTTGAATGCCAAATAAAATAATAATAATATGGAGTCTGTTTGGTGATGTGAATGTGATATGAAGGTGAAGATGACAATCTACAGAAAATTATTCAAATAATGATGTTGCACATGGGAAATAAAATACTCTTATAAAACCATTCTTCTCTTTTTGATAATCAAATTGGTTTCAGCTTAGGCAAAGAAGTAAAATCAATGTCAAAATCTGCCGCACTTAACTAAAAATAAGGATATTTTTCTTATCAACAACAAATATTTCAAATAATGGGAATTTTCCTTGTTGATATAACACAGTTATTAAAAAAAGGGATCTAGGTCATTTTCAGTACCAGCTCTTTACACAAATCCTACTCAGCATCTTTTCCTTTCTATACATAAAGTAAAACATTGGAAAATGAGCAAAGCTGCTTTGATAGCTTGCACATGGCAAAGCCGAAGGATGCAGCTCTTGTTGATTTTGCTACTGAGAGCATGTTTCAAACGTTCATAGGATCTACATGCGCAACTTACAAATAGCTTAATGAAACTATCCTTGGAGCCTCACCTTTCTTATGAAGGCCTTTCTTCTCATAGAGAATAATAAGTTCACTGTACTTTTGGTATTTTTTCAATACCCTCTCACTCTCATCTAGATGGCAGTTGTTATCTTTCAATCTAAGTAGTGGAGCTACTAGGGCATCGTTGGTCTGAGTGTAAGATTAGAAATGAATAAATGACTGAGGACAGAAAATACTTGGTATTTAAAAAATAACATATATGAAAAGTACATGAAAAACAGGTTAACATTAGAATTACTCTGTCATAAAAATAAATTTAAAGATAAATACCAGTTGTGGTAATGATCTCAAACTTAGTTCGAGCAGAATCTAATGAAATTACCACAAGTGTTTGTACGTATGAATAAAAATATGTTCCAAATAGCTCTAGAAGAAATTGCTAAGACATGAGCAAAACAAGCACGGAATTCCATCAAATGTCAGTTATTTTCTGAAGCGATATTAATACACTGTCCCACATATGCTTTTCTGTGCTTGTGATCATCAGAATTATCGATTTTGAACATGATTTTACAAAGATAAGTTTACATTAATGTACCAGATCTAGATGTGTGATAATATTTTGACAGTAAACCTTGATTTAAAAGACTTTCTCATGAAATACATTTTGCTGCAATTACTGTCTTTTACCTTTAAACACTTCAGATTCAAATATTCTTCCCTTAAAGAGAAAGGTAAACCTAGTCAACTTTGAAGTCACAGCTTCCTGAGAGACTATTCATATACATAAGTATGTTATTGCATAAAAACATAATCAACATATAGATAAATAAAACAATGTGAAGAAATCCCATGGGTATAATATACAACCAATAGCAACATTTTTCAAGGTTTCACAAGGTTTCACCTAATATGTCAGTGAATTTATATTGTTCCTAATAATTTCAGGATTACAAAATAAATTGAACAATGTAGAGATTATATCAAGGGGGAGGGGGAGCTGTTTGCATGGATATCACAAAATTGAAAATGTTAAGATTCACAAATCTGTGCTTCTTTAATAAATTTTCACCAAACCTTTGATAATATATTTCTCTTGTTCTATCTTTTATAAAATCCAACATGATGTCTGTGTGAACTTCCCAACTGATATCTAGTATAATCTTACCTGTAGATAGCATTTGAGTAGAGTTGTGTCGATAATTAGACTTCTTTGTCTTCTTGAAGTTACTATCTTTGATCCCTCGCAGATAGTTGAAGGCGTGGCTGCAGTCTGTATGCATACATGTATAATTGAAAGAGTTGAATATTAGGCTTAAAGAAGACATGCAAGATTTCACACAACAAATCTGATTTCTATTACGTTATAATCAGATAATTTTGGAATCTAAAGTTGCTTTGAAAGGCTGATATAAGAACATTATCCATATTTCCTACATTCTAGGTATCTTCCACAAGAAGAAAATACAACCTGAAATATACGTTCCTTTTTTATTACTAAATTTATGATTGAGCTAAACCATCCAACAAAAGCAATCTTATATAAAAACTTGCATCTCTGCAAATATAGATTTCTGAGGATGTCAGGTTTCGGTCAATAAAATGTATTAAAGTTCCATACAACATTTCCTTCAAATTATTCATAAATATTATGAGATATTAGCAGATAAGTACATCAAGAATCACAAATCTACACCTGCTGATTACCTGTTGAGAGGATTCCTTGGCCAGATCTTGTCTCTTCTGGGTCAGATACTCTACCAAGGCAGTCAGACCCTTCTCTAGTTCAGCTCCACCAAGCTCTGTAGGTGTGCTGGGGTACTGTAACACCTGTCTATACTCCTTGGGCAGTAGGTCTGGGAAGAGACCAATCACTTGTGCTGGATCTATCAAGAACAAGATACAACACAAATATCACACTATTTTTCAGCCTAGTTTTACAGAGTCCTTTAGGTGTGCTGGGGTACTGTAACACCCGTCCATTCTCTTTGGGTAGTAGGTCTGGGAAAAGACCAATCACCTGCGCTGGATCTATCAAGAACAAGATACAACTCAGTTATCACACTATTCTTAAGCCTACTTTTACAGAGTCCTTTGGGTGTGCTGGGGTACTGTAACACCTGTCTGCACTCTTTGGGTAGTAGGTCTGGGAAGAGACCAACCACGTGTGCTGGATCTATCAAGATCAAGATACAAGTAATTCAGTTATCACACTTTCCGTCAGCTCAGCCAAGTTTAACATATTCCCGTAGGTGTGCTGGGGTACTGTCATACCTGCCTAGACTGCTTGGTAGCAGGTCCGGGAGGAGACCAATCACCTGTGCTGGATCTATCGAAATAAGTGACATGTAATTTAGTTTTACATAGGTCTGTTGATGTGCTGAAGTGCTGTAACACCCATCTAAACTCCATGGGTTACATGTCTGGGAAGAGACCAATCACCTATGCTGGATCTATCAAAAACAAGAAACAACACTTTTCTTCAGCCAAGTTTTACAGAGTTCTGTAGGTGTGCTGAGGAACTGTAATTCATGTCTTTACTACTTGGTAGAAAGTTGGTTACAGACCAATCACCTGCACTGGATCTATCAAAACAACAAGACAAGTACCAGTAATTAATATCACTCTAGTAATACAAGGCATATGATTTAGAAGGAAGAAAATAATTTTGCTTCAGTCCATACTCTTTTCTTCAGTCTTGTTTACTCGGTACTGTAACACCGGTCTTATCCTTGGGTAGCAAATATAGAAACAGACTGATCACCTGTGCTGGATCTATAAAGAAGACAAACACATCAATCCTATCACATTAGTTGCATAGTGCATTTTCAAATGAAACTATTCCTTCAATTTTAAGCAAAAACATCTTACTTCACCTCACCCCCCCCCCCCCCCCCCCCCCCCCCCCCCGCTTGGTACTTATGCTGGGACACACAAATTGTCATAACTCCACGGGGCAAAGGTCTGAAAAAGCAAAATACCTGTATTCAACCCACCAAGAGTGGAACATATCAAGATCACTCCACAATTAACAGCACTAATTTCATATTTTCAATTTACATTAAATTTTCATAGCTTTAGGTATATACCAATTATTTGACAAAAGAAAACAGTTATACCATTAATCAACCACGTGTTTGCAGTAATAACATTCACAGAATGGTTGGTTTGTACTAATGGAACTAACAGGAATGAAATCCATGACATTACACTTTTTCTAAAACCTGCTGATCTTCTTCACAAGATTACACAATGAGCTGCTTACCTGTTCCTAGTTTGGCAAACATTTTCATAGACTCTTCAAAGCGGTGTTGCTGAAACAGCTCAAAGGCATATAGGTTCTGAATGTGCTGTATTCTCCTCTGTCGATCAGCCTCTACCTCATCTGTCATGTACTGAATACACAAGAAACAAAAACCAAATAGATTTTCATCGCCTTCTATAAAATATAAGCTGTGACAGATTTCCTTGTTCTGACCCGACCAATAAAAGGGGAAGTTGCCATGAACTTGTTATCAATTTAAAGTCAAGTTTAGATCCCAACATCAATCGCATTCTTTCAAATTAGCTGCAGTATTTGCAATCAAGTACAAATATACAATTGATAGATCAATTTCAGCTGCAGAGAATGTATAGTTAAAATTGATCTTTCAATGGGAAAGCTGCAAATCAAAATTGACAATCAATGGAAATAGGTTCTTGCAAAACTCCCTTGGTCCCTTAATTCTCCAACATTACAATGACAACAAAGGGAAGCTATGATAAAGTATGCTGCAATACAATAAAGTGCTTTGAGATTTTTTTGGTAAAGCTTTAAATACTGATAGTATATATAACATAAGTATTAAATTACTGTCATGAATAATATGTTCATCATACTCAATATTTTTTTCTTAATGGTTCCCTTAGTGACCGGCTGGCATGTCGTCAGTGTTTTGGTTTGAAAAAAGTACTGACGACGTGCCCGCCGATCATCATAATCAAACTCTAGTCTTTTACTTTTCTTTATACATGTATCCAGCTCTGTGTATGATAGTTATGATGATTAATGTTACTGTTGTGGCGATGCATTCCTGGGGCCTGTTGCATAAAACTTTTTACCTGAGAAAACTCAGGTTGTTTTTAACGGAGTTTTTGCCCTGTGTTAAAGTCAATGGCAGAAATCAGACTAACCTTAGTTTTCAGTTTTACCAGAGTTTTCTCAGGTAAAAAGTTTTATGCAAAAGACCCCAGTACTTGTGAATCATATTCTATAGTCATTCTTGGTATCCCTTTTTTCAAGCCTTTGAGTCTTTCTGGGACACCTTTTTCTTTCATCATTTTTTTTAATATCTCATCTGAATGTTTCATGATTATATTTGTATATTAATGTTCAAATGTATGATATTTGTATGTTTTTACAAGTATATATTATTGAAAGAAATAAATGAGAGTATTTTCACTCTCCCTCAACTCAAATTTGATCAAGAAGATTGAGTGTATACTTCATCAGATATACTCACAGCAAGATGGAGGGCTAATTCAAACTGTTTGTCATCTACAAGTTGTTGAATCTGTCTTGGCAATGGAACAGGCTCTAACCTCCAGATGAAGTTATTAGATGCTACATAAACATGACCACTGCAAAATAGAAAATAAAAATGTTCAAATGGAAAGTAACAGATTAGTGTAATTAGAGTTCAAGAGAGAATGTATCTGATGATTTGATAATCCTAAATAAACATTATAGTCAACAACAGCATGTGTACCTTCATTTTAAGTTCTTAGTCTGAAAAAAATATTTGATTTCATTTTGATTTTCATTTGACTTTACTTCATGAATTTCATCACGAATGCATCTTTTTTAGTAAAACACATGACAAAATACAAAATTCAGAAAAACAGAGAAAATAATTATATACATGCATGAATTATGTTTGCTTGTGGATAAAAAAAATAAGCTGTATAAGAGAGATAAAGGGACCAGTCTTGGACTAATAAATAACACAAAATAAATAGAGTAAAATAGTGGAAGTGACAGGAGACAAACCATCTGTGGCTAGCAAAATAATAAATGTGGAGGAAATACAAAACCAAATAAACTAAAATATGTCATCAATTTAATGAACTATTACATACATGTACTGATTCCAAGCTTTGATGTATAACAAAAGAGAAATGTAATAAACTCCATAATTAAAAAAAAAACATTTCCTCATCATATTTCTCTCAAATCTAATGACCAGGGACCGTATTCTGAAAATTCTCTTAAGAGAAATATTCTTGTACCTTTAGAGTTACAATAAATCCATATTCCCAAAATTCTTGTATCTTTTCTTGCAAATTTTCTTGTAACTTTTGCTGAGCGTGTATGATATCAGAGCTAGAATTATGCGTTAAGTAAAAATGGCGCATAAGTATCCCTTTGCGCAAGATAACATATTGAGATAAAAGGTATACTAAAAGTTCTCTTTTCTTTGCCTTCTGTTAACTTCCTTGGAAAATACAAGAAATTTTAAAAGAGGTAAGGGCTATTGTAACTTATTGTTGCATGCAATATTTGTCTGTCTGAAATAATTATTTCTTGCTGCATCCCGCAAGAACATCATGTTTTACAAAAGGAGACATTCCAAAGACATTACAACAACGGATTGGTAGACTTTTCAGCAATTAAAAAAATTGGTGCTCGAAACGATGAATCTTTTCAGAGAACATATGTCTTTGAAAAGAGCCACGTGTATTTTTAGCACAGAAGCGCACAAGCATAAGCGTCGGGGCGCAAGGAAATTACGCCTCATATCAACAATGCGATTCATTATTTTTCAGAAGAGATGCTTCTACTGGTTGACCTAAGCATGGAACAAGCTTAATGATTGGTTGATGATGAAATAATGGTGTGTCAGAGATAAAATAGGGGACATTCTTACAGAGATAAGGCAATTTTCAGAATACCAGTTTAAGAGAATTTTAGCAAGCTGTTATCTTGCTGACTTACAAGAAAAGTTTAGACAATTTTAAGAATACCACCCCTGATTGTAGCTGCATGATATAATGATATATATATTGCAGCCTATGGAGAGTTCACTTACCTTCCTTGTGTAATGTATTTTGGTTTGTCTACTTCTATACTCTGTACTAGTAACCTTGGATCAACCGTTCTCACTTCTACATACTTTGGAAGCACAGCGATGATATATGGCTGGTCGTGTTCTGAATATATATCAAGAAAAAATGGCATTTGTATATACAAATATCATGACATGAAAATCAAGTAGACAGCAAAATAGTTTTCATTAACTTAAAAAAACACTATCTTTACCAAGATGCTACTGAATAAGAAATATATCACGAGATGGAAAATACATTACTCTTGATGATATATTCTGCCAACAGTTTCAACGTACATTATTAAAGTAACTGTCTTATTTTAGGAAACCCTTAACAAACAGTTCAGAGGGAATTCTTCCCAATGCACAAATCCCCACAGAAATGGACTTTTTTTTAATCTATATCTATCTATCTATCCTATCTGTCTGTCTGTCTACTCATTTTATCTATTCATTCATTTATAATTAATCAGTTAATTTATTTATTGAATTTATTCATTTCCATAATAAAAATAGACATATGAACAGATAAACAAATAGAAATACCTAGCTCATTAAAACTATACCACAACCAATAAATAATCATGATTTGACTATGTATGGTACCTAGGGCCTTTTCACACATGAATCTTGAATCATCATTGTAATGATGATTGCTATTGTAATCATGACTGAAATTTAGAGTTTGTGATTGTAAGCATGTTCTAGTTTGGTTTGGCTTTATTTTTCATTGGAATCATCATCATTCAAATTTCATTTTTTTTTAAGAGTGGGTAGTCTTACCTAATACTAATGGAATGTCTGACCAAGTAAGGGCATATTTTTTGGCTGGTTGTCCCTCTGAATCGATGATAATACTCATGTTATCCCTGCCCAGGGCAAGCATGTCCTCAGAAAGTTTGGTGACGGTAGGTTCAGCTTGAGAGGCATTGCCTGTTGTGAACAGATCCTTGGGCTGACCATTGTCAATCTGTAATATAAAGAATCACATACATGTATATTAAAGGTCAAGTCCACCTCAGAAAAATTTGATTTGAATCAATAGAGAAAAATCAGACAAGCACAATGCTGAAGATTTCATCAAAATCGGATGTAAAATAAGAAAGTTATGACATTTCAAAGTTTCGCTTATTTTTAACAAAATAGTTATATGAACGAGCCAGTTACATCCAAATGAGAGAGTCAATGATGTCACTCACTCACTATTTCTTTTGTTTTTTTATTGTTTGAATTATAAAATATTTCAATTTTTATGAATTTGATGATTAGGACCTCCTTGCCTGAAGCACAAAATGTTAGAATAATGGAAGTCCATGTGTTCAGGGAGGAATGAAACTTCATTTCACATGACAATGACGAGAAAATCAAAATATTTCATATTTCAAACAATAAAAAACAAAAGAAATAGTGAGTGAGTGACATCATCGACTCTCTCATTTGGATGTAACTGGCTCGTTCATATAACTGTTTTGTTAAAAATAAGCGAAACTTTAAAATGTCATAACTTTCTTATTTTACATCCGATTTTGATGAAATTTTTAGTGTTATGCTTGTTGAATTTTTATCTTTTTATTCAAATCAAGTTTTTGTTGGGGTGGACTTGTCCTTTAACCCATTGCCTACTGGAAAAAGCCTATGGAAATTTCTGAATTCAGTATGACAAAATTTCCGACTGGCATTTTTCCGAGTTTGATACTGTAGGGACTTCTTTCAAAGCAATATTGATAAATCAGATTGAATACCGTAGTAAATAAAATAATGAACCTGCTCAGTTCAAACAGTTGGAAGTTTGGAAAGATGCCAATTTCACAATAATAATTTTCATGCTTCTTTGAATGATTTAATACATGTAGAAGATTTCTTTCTGGTGATGAAGTTCAGTCTCTAGAATTGTGACTATAAGTCTGGAGACTATACTTCATCACCAGAAATTTCTTATTACTTCATATAATTTATTCGATTTACTTTTCCACCAAATCACTGGTAAGACAAGAAGCTAAAGAAGTATGTTATGAGTTATTCATGGTAGAATATATCATCTGTACTCTATTTTTGTTTTTTTTTAGTTTCAACACAGTGATTCCATGACTCTGAGAATGGGCATATCTGATCAAGCTGCATAACCCCAATTTTCCCCCCACTTACCAGTGATTGACAACAAACTTTAGTGAATAGAAATTGCACACAAGGAGAAAGAAGTACAAGTATTATTTAACTTACATGTATAATCAAAGTATCTATCAATAATGGTTCCATAACATTTGCTCTGGCGACAATTACTCCGATGGAAAATCTACATGTTAAGCCAAACATGAAATCTAACCTCCAAAACTAAATAAACCCTAATCCTCATCTTAACATCATCCTGAACCAAAAACTTTTTTACAATCGTAACTCTAACCATATGCCCTCTGAGATATCAAGACCAGGCGTTGTGGCGTGCGCCTGTAATCCAAGCTGTGGGGAAGTTACAAATTGATGCAGAGGTTCGAGCCCTGGTCACGTCTTTCGGATGGTGACGTTAAAGGTCGGTCCCAGACGTAAATAATCATATCTGATTGATACACGTCTGACAAAACTCAAATACACACCAGAGCAAATGTCACAGAAGCAAATGTTTTGCCACCATCAATAATATTTTGATAAATGTTGATAGGGTGATTGCTTTTATTTAAGAATGTGGTTTTTATTATCACATGGGTATGGATATTAATGTACGATTACTTTAGATACAGAATGATAAAACATAAAAGATTTTCCTGAATACCTATTTTGTAAATACTTACCATATTTCCTGTTTTTTTTTTGCATATTTCCTGTTCATTTCCCTCTGAAAGCTTATTACATATTCAATGGAAACTTTGATATACTACATTCTACTTCATCAAATTCACAAGACCCTAAAATTTTTTTACAATATTAAAAGAAGAAAACTGCTTACATTGATGAGAAAGTAGTCTCTTTTGAAGCCAACACAGAGGGAGTTTTCACACCATGACATAGCTTTTGGAACATCAGGAACTCCTAGATCAGGCTGAAATCATTTTCAAACAGGAAATGATCATGAAACAACATACAAAATATAAATTTCATTGGTAGTTTAATACAATTTCAGAATGAGTTGAAGTACTTATACCAACGAAATGTACTTGTCAATGATTCTGGAAGAAAATAAGCACGTTATTATTTTATTATTCCGGTCTATTTCCAAGATTTTACAAATCCATACATATGCAATGTATGCCCACCTGTGCTTTCCCACATTCAATATTACAAGCTCCATTTTACAAAGAGATATGATTGATCCAATCAATCACAACTGTATGGAAATCCATCCATACCATAATTTCTTCTACAGGAAATTGACACATTATCCTTTTTAATAGTAAATCAAAGAAAATCACACTGAATCTTCAAGAGAATGATGAATGCAAGACATCATATCTAGAAAATATTTTGAAGAAAATTTGCATTATAGATGTTGACGTCACTGGCCGTCCATAGTTGTCACTGATCAGATCAATCGCAACTCTTTGTAAGACAGGGCCCTGGATTGCGCTACTAATAATCATTTCACATTTCTTTGCTTATTTCTCTACATTCTCCAAGGTATTTTAATAGATGAATCTTCATTATTTTCTAGGATATTGCTCATAACTATCTCTAATGACAAAAAATCCACCTTGTTATAAAGACTTAAATTATAAAGACTCTCAAAATTATTGCCAACTGTGAACTTCTCCAGAGTGGCTTTAAAATATTTGAACTTTGAAGTATGATACAAGTAACCACTGGTTATTCTCATAAATAATAAAACACACAACTATATTCAGCTTCCACTTTGTGCACCAATAAAAGATGATTCATGTTGTGAGTAATCTATATTGAACAGTTATAATTTTAAAATTAATCTCAAATCTATGAATTTAGTGAACATGATGTCTTTCTTTCAATGAACATCTCTGAAATTTCAAAGAGTATTGAAAAGAGAAATCAAATCTGTTGAAATACTTCTATGCAAGAGGAGAGAAGAACATTGTCATTTGACTGAAATAATGGAACATAACCCCTTACCTTGAGTTCTTCAAATGTTCTATTTTTCCAGATGAATAGTTGAAGTTTTCTTTTGACAGCTACACATAGCTTCAGAGTAAACTGGACACCTCCTCCACTATTCACTTTCTGTTGATAAAAAATGACAAAATAATAATACCCATTCTGCCGAGTTCTCAGGTATTAATTGTCATTATTACGGAGATGCCAACTTTTGGAAATCAGAATTAGGGAGGATTTGCAACCGCCACCAAATTATGTGCGCGTAGCGCACATCTCGAGCGCATAGCGCTCGACCCTTGCGGCCGGGGTTTCTAGATGCTCTCTGGTGCAATCTGACCCTTATTTTGGGGCATTTCACATGTTTTGAAATAAACATTGTTCTCACTTTTTTAACATTAAAAATATCATATGCATTTTCACATTGTAAATAAAAAATGAGGGGACAAAAGAAGTACCTGTTCAACAACAATATTCACTATCGGCTATAGGCAGGTTATGTTCCACTATAAATCCAGTAAAGAAAAGCTCAGCGCTGGTCCCTTGCTTGGTGAAATAAAGACAACAGGGTACTAGTGGAGCTCGAAGATCTTGTCATCGCAATGTCCGTAGGCCTATGCCGTTTGCTCCCGAACAAAAGTGCTTCCGAATTTATCATCACGACCTCCCTGCTAAACTGAAATGTCCACGCTGCAAATTGCGCAAAATGCATGGTAAATTCCTCTTTCCGACTTCCGAACACACATGTACTGGAGAATGTATTCAGTCTTATACCTCTGAGACCATTTCTTGGTCTTCTTTTGTTGATTTTCCGCCATTTCGTGTCAATATCAACCCATCAATACGCCGAAATCACACACCGATATTCCACCGCACGACTCGACAAATCCAGTGGCCGCGAGCGCACACGCCTCGCGAAGCTAGCCGGGCCTACCGGCCTGGTGCACAGTGGATTCCCATCTGGCACATCACATGCACCAGCTTTTCGCTGCTCCTTATTTGTCTACTTTTCACACAGAATTTAGTAGCAGCGAATGTAATGGAGTTACTACATGCTAAAGTTAGCAGACGTTACATGTCCTTCCAATCCAATTTGATCAATGCAAAAAAATCGTAATTTTGGGAGGATAAGGATGGTAATCGTAAGGGCGGGAGTTGGGATGAATTTTCGGGAGCCTCCCGATGAAATCGGGAGGGTTGGCATCTCTGTTATTACCCTGGCTACAGCCAGTACGTGAACGGACCACATCCTGTGATAGCAGTACAAAGTACCGGTTACTTACATTCACTTTACATTTACACGTATATCTGTGCATTATCATTTTGTTTACCATAATTGAAATCTTGAATGAATGAAATATAATATAGTTATGATGCTGACTCAAAATTAAACTTGCAACAGAGCTCTGAGACTATTTAGAAAATAAAAAATTCTAACTATAGCAGAATGATATTTGCTTTCACTGCATAATTGCTTGTTATCCCCAAAAAGGATCCCTTAAAATGATAGAAATAGCCCCCCAAATTCCGCAATTACCCCAGTGTGGAAAAAAGATAGCCCCTGAAAAATTATTTCCTACACTGTATCAATGTCAAACCTTGATTGATATTCTGTAATATAAAGACAGCCAATTGATCAGTCATAAGATTAACATATTCTCTGAATTCTGTTTTCTAATGACTACATCATTAATCTTACCTGCATGTATGTAGAGAATAGGGTAGCTCCCTTGGTTTTGGCAATGCTTGTGATTGATGTGAAATGATTCAGCTCATGCACGTTAATAACAGCATCTATAGAGACATAATGATATCCATATCAAATTCATAATGCTTGTATGTTCTATTCCTTTCAAGATGTTCAAGCTACATGTACATGTATAGTCCAGTAAATGGTTTCTATATCAATGGTAATTATGCTAACATTTTTGGCAAAATCACAACTACATAAATAGCCCTCGGTAATAACATATTTTTCAAAGAATAGATGTAAGTAAAATGACAACCAAAATTGTCAATGAACTATTACACTTCAGTGTCAACATGACAAAAGTAAGAATAGTCAGAGTGTGATTTGAATAGGAAGAATTTGAAAATAATATGTGTGGATATCTGTCGTAGGCAACAATCACTGATAAACTCACTTTATAGGAAGTATGATTGCTAGAATTTCACAGAGATACAGCTTTCTGCAGGAAACAATGATATTGTGAAGGGGGGGGGGAGTATTATCCCAGGTGATAGCAAAACAAGACCTTGGAGAACTTTCATCAATGGCGTTAAATTTACCAAGTAAAAACACAGCGTATCAAAACTACAACCAGTTGAAAAAAAGTCATGTGAGAGACCACTGGGATTATCCACTTGAACTGGAGAATTGAATGACTCATACCACTCATCAGAGTAGTATTCTGTCAGTATTAATGTCAAAATCTACATGTATACAGACAGCCCCGAGTCTGTTGCTTAAATTATCTAGAATAACACTAGTATTGGTACATTCACATCACATAATCATTTTATTTGACTATGGAGAGACAGAGAGTTTGTGAAGTTTCTACATTCGGAGATTACATTTAAAAGTTAATTTTGACCGAAACACAAATATCAATCATGACTTGTGTAATAATGTGTTTATATTATAACCTATATCATATACATGTAGCTCATGTGGAATATTGTATGGTTTTCAGGTTACCATGACTGGCAACACATTGGGGTTCCCAACAAATAACTTTATTTTACAATGAATAAAAAGGCAGAGCAGATTAACACAATGAGCATTTTAAAATGACACTTTTCATAGATATGGTAAATTGCTATTGAAAGGTATCATCATAGGCGGATCCAGCTTTTGGCGAAAGGGGGGGCGCACTGCCGAGCGGCGCACATATTTTTGCACTTCACCGGCGCCATAAAAGAAAATGTTGAAAAAGAAAAAGGGGTAATGCCTGACCCTGTCAAAACACGCACACACACACACATGCATATATATATATATATATATATATATATATATATGACTCATGAGATAGAGACACATATTTCACCGACAAATAAATGCGAGCACGAAGCGCGAGCTGAAATTTTTAAAGTATACTGACCTGAAAACAGGAAAAAGGTGCCTGTTTAGGACTGTTTGTAGTAACTCATGAGGAGGATACATATCTCACTACACAGATAATGCGAGTGCCGAGGGCGAGCTGAAATTTACTTATATTCTGACCAGAAAGCTTGATATTCTAAGCATTCTTGGTACCAATGATTAAGATGGGTAACTAAAAAAAATGCGAGCGCGAAGCGCGAGCGCGAAGCGCGAGCTTAAAATTTTGATATTTCGATCTGAAAACATTACAGTTTAATGTACGTTTTAATAAAGAACAAGATTATATCCAACAAAAGATTATTGCAAATCGAAGCGGGAGTTCTTTTGAGGTTCAGAACTAAAAACGGGACATTCTATTCACCTATTTAATCATGAAAAGTATGGGGTTTTGCTACAGAAATGATGCGAGCGCGAAGCGCGAGCTGAAAATTTTTATGTTCCAATCTGAAAAGCGGATAATTTGAGCACGATTTTTGATAAAGAACGAGTTGTGTAGCTCAATCTCGTTTGCTGATTTCTGTGTAACATTACCATCTTATTGTTTTTGCACATGCGGAATTATTGGGGAGGGCAAAACGATCATTCTTGACCGCGGCGCCGATCTAGATTTGGTTAGCAATAGGCCCTTCTTCATTATTCTACCGGCGCTTATTTATTGAAATCAGGGGACGCTGATCATTCTTGACCGACGCCGATTTAAATTTAGGTGGCGCCGGTTAAGACAAAGGCAGCGCCGATTTGGCTTGACCAGCGCCGATTTAAACAAGTAGTACTGATTATTTTTACCGACGTTACGTAAGATTCAGGCAGCGGCAATCCATAATCGACTGGCGCCGATCTAGAACCAGGAGGCGCCGATTATTTTTGACTGGCGCCGATTTTTTAACCAGGTGGTGCTGATTATTCTTGACCAGCCATGATTTAGATATAGGTGACGCTGATTATCCTTGATCGGCGCCGGTTAAACTCAGGCAGCGCCAATTTTTCTTTACCGGCGCCGATTTATAACCAGATGACGCCGATTGTTCTTGTCCAGCGTCGATTTAGATTTAGGTGGCGCTAATTATCCTTGATCGGCGCCGGTTAAGACTCTGGCAGTGCCGATTTTTCTTGACTGGCGCCGATTTATAACTAAATAGCGCCGAATATTCTTGTCCGGCGCCGATTTAGATTAAGGTGGCGCTGATTATTCTTGATTGGCGCCAGTTATATGCAGGCAGCGCACTGCTACCGGCGAAGTTGTTGGGAAAAGGGTAGTTAAAAGAAAAAATAAGGAAGATGATATGATTACGCTTTGCTGGGGATAGTCTTTCCTTTACTGTTGCTAATGTTATATCAGTGTATATTTTTTTTTAAGCAGCGCCTTTTCCCTTTCTTTCCTTTATTTTTAATTTTTCAAGCGGCGCCTTTTCTTTCTTTTACTTTTTTTTATTTTTTTATTTTGAGCGGCGCCAAAGGCGCCGCTCAAATATTAGGGGGGGCGCGCGCACCCTGCGCACCCCCCCTGGATCCGCCGATGATCATGATGAGATTATTTGATAAAATGTGGCTTTAATCAGGACAGCTTGCCTCCCTAATCAAATGTTTTGATTGAATTCACCTGAATACGACCCAACACACCAAAGTTATATGAATCATAACATAGACCTATACTTTCAAGAAGCCTGTGACAAGGGACCAGTTACACAAACTTTCTGGATTGATCATTGGACTGATATACATGATTGGATGATCCATTGATCATTATGTGTGATCGATCATTAATTGAACTACATGTATGTATAAGCTTAATATTACATGTTCCAGGTTGTGTCAAACAAGCTCTGCAAAGGGTTCAACAATTTGGCTTGTAATTTACAACCAAGGAATCTCCAAATTGTAGATACAGTATTAGTCATGCTACTTAAAAAAAATCTTACTATAACTTGTACATGTATGTTTCACACACAGACACAGTTTATTACTAAACTATGAATAAAGATGAATCATCAAAGCTCAGCTAGAATGTAAAAAAAAATGCCAGTAAAGTGAGAGGTTAGTTAAAGGTTAGTTTACAAACCTTGTGATAAGTGTTCATAAGTGTATCTTGCCTTCATGTTTTTAGCAACACTATACCCCATGCAAAATAAACAGTTTATCATCAACATTTTCAGGGAAAAAATCAATAAAAAGACATTTTTTAAACTTAAAGTTTTCATACTTAAACTAGACTACATATAGGCTGAGAGCGTACAATTTCACAACAATTCAATCTCTGATGGTCTCACTTACATGTATATCCCTAGATATTGTACTATAAACAATGTTTTGATAAAATCAAAATCACATACCTTATTAAAGACCTCAAAAATAAAATATAATACTGTAAGTGACTTGTAATGTGCAGAATCCACTCTCTAAAGTCCTCTAGATGCATAAAGAGCTATTGACATGAATTAACGGTTTCATTTAGATTTTCAATAAAGCCAAAATGAATTAACGACGTTCCATAGTTCAAATGAAATCCATGTCATTTTCATCACATTTTGCAGCTTCTTTTGCACCTGAATATGTCGAATCCCCATACGCAAAAAATAACTAGAGTTCATGTGATCAATTTTTTGCTATTGAGCTTTGAAGTTCACCCAATTTGGTTGATTCACAATATGGCGCGCCATCTATCGGTTGCAGCGAACAGGCCAAATTTCTAACTTTGGGGTCTACTCCATGCTCAGGCAGCGCACTGTGCTAGTGCTTCAAAAATGAAAAACATACGGCAAAAATTCACCAAAAACGGTCTAAATTTTGCAGAGAAATATGCGGGTAAATTTCTCTCCTAAACCCCAGTAAACGGCATATGCGGTTGAGCCACATCGGCCAGTGTTGAATAAAGGCATGCATGCATTCACTTTAGTACTGGCACGAGAGCACCAACGAGATCACTACATTGAACCTGGGGTTAAACGAGTCAATCGCTGAGTCAAAATTCATGTAAGTTTCAAATCAAATTTTACATTTTAGATACGAATTGTCTACTGAAGATGTAGAGTTCATTTATATTGCTATTCATTTTCCCTTTAAGGCTAGCAGCACCATTTCTTTCAAATGATTTAAAAGATGACAAAAACATAATCTAAAAAAGTAAAACTTTCTATAACAATTCTGACAATACAATAAATGCTGCTACCCTTTTTTTATGAAAACAGTGACAACACACATGTATATAAATATAGGCCTAACTATTGATTTTGTATGTGTTGTCATCAACACAGTGAATGGATTGAGCAAATTTATTAATGTGATTTTCTTACCTGAAAGACTAATGACAATCTGCATCTCCGGAATGCATTCTAGTTGTTGAATTGGCTTCTTAGAAAATGACTTGAAAGACTTGAGGAGATCCACTTTAAATGTACCCACTGACAAACAATTAGAAATTATAATAAAAAGAAAAAACATGTGTAAAAGCTATGAGAGAAAAACTGTTGAAATAGATTCAGCTACAACGTTCAGTTTAAAGTCCATTGTCAGAAAATCATCTGTCAGCTTTACTTACATGTACATGTACAACCTGCGTATTACTACACATGATACATGTACATAGTATGTTGCAAAAGATCACCATCATTGGGCAAAAAAAAATAATAAAATGGGGGGGGGGGGGCAAATTGCCTCCAAATTGCTGAATAGTCCTTAGCCAAAATTATTTGGTCCAGGACAAAGTGTAATTTTTCATGAAGAGAAGTACGACAAAGACCAACCCCCTTATTCAGAAAATAGACTTTCCTCACCCTGACTACATGCCATACATAGAAGCATGGACCTATTACCAAACGGATTGCCAAAACGGAAAGTCCCTACATTACCTAAAATGCAATGCGCAATTCATATTTGGTTTTTCAGTGCATGATTTTAGACTGTCTATAATGTGCGATTGTCGTCTGACCATCAAAAAAAATCCCACTAAATTTCATCAATCCTGTGGAATTTTACGCCCAAATGAAAGTCAACTTCTGACCGAAGGTAAGCGCTACTATCGACATCGATATTGTCCAAAATAGATGCATTTAAAAAAAAATTTCGCACATTTCTCTGTCAAATTTCAACTGCATCTTTGCCGTAAATATACTGATCTGCAAGGTGATGTCAATGCATTCTATGTGCGGTTATTTGCGATGTACGTAAAAAATATGTTTATGCACGCCTGTTTTCTTGTTTCTGCAATCATTTTCATAGCGCTAACGTTCGCTGCTGTGCATTGCTTTTGATAATGTGAACAAACAACATCACAATGGGTAGGAGCAGCGCACAATTGATTTCTGCTGTCCATCAGTGATAGCGTGTTTTACGACCGGCTTGATGGGCGTCAGCTGCCAGCGCTATGTTTATCAAAGGATTAGTTGTGACGGTCTTTGGCCCAAAGGAGGCGATTCGTTGAATGTCCATCCGTAATAGGTCCATGATAGAAGGTAACTGATCATAATTTTGAGACAAGAGCCTTTTTTGCTTCAGAAAAAGAATAATTTATTTACAAATTTCTTCAGAACATATCAGTTGTGAGACAAGGGCCTGTGTCACAAAGCTTTAATAGCAATCATCACAGAACATTTTTTTACAATCGATTGCATTTACAATGTGCAATCAATCATAAAAATCATGTGTATGATTGATCGCTAATCGTTATGTTACAGGACCCCGATTAGCCCTTATCTTCAAATATGTGACTAACCTTGCAACAAATTCATATACCATGTAGTTTATATCCATATTTTTACCCCCCAAAATCAAAATCGGGTAGATGAGGTTCATGGTTTAAAACTCTCACCAATTTTTCAGTTTATTGCCAAAATTGGATTGCAGCAAATTGTAGTGTTAAGGCAGGCTTCATTGCAAACAATAATAGTGAACAATGTCTACAATTAAGCCTGCCTCACGCACTTAGAAACTTGTGTTTCGAAATATAATGTACATGTAACGCCACTTCTACTGTAGGCCTACAGTATGCTTTATCACATCGTCTATTTATGATGGATAATGCCGCATTACTTACAAATGTTAAATATCATTAAAATCATATCTGTTTCATAAAGTGAATTATGCGGAAGCACCTGCACAATTTATAAGCTATCATAGCTTCCCAGACACAGGTATCCAATAATTAAATGGGGGGGGGGGGGGGCAAATTGCCTCCAAATTGCTGAATAGTCCTTAGCCAAAATTATTTGGTCCAGGACAAAGTGTAATTTTTCATGAAGAGAAGTACGACAAAGACCAACCCCCTTATTCAGAAAATAGACTTTCCTCACCCTGACTACATGCCATACATAGAAGCATGGACCTATTACCAAACGGATTGCCAAAACGGAAAGTCCCTACATTACCTAAAATGCAATGCGCAATTCATATTTGGTTTTTCAGTGCATGATTTTAGACTGTCTATAATGTGCGATTGTCGTCTGACCATCAAAAAAAATCCCACTAAATTTCATCAATCCTGTGGAATTTTACGCCCAAATGAAAGTCAACTTCTGACCGAAGGTAAGCGCTACTATCGACATCGATATTGTCCAAAATAGATGCATTTAAAAAAAAATTTCGCACATTTCTCTGTCAAATTTCAACTGCATCTTTGCCGTAAATATACTGATCTGCAAGGTGATGTCAATGCATTCTATGTGCGGTTATTTGCGATGTACGTAAAAAATATGTTTATGCACGCCTGTTTTCTTGTTTCTGCAATCATTTTCATAGCGCTAACGTTCGCTGCTGTGCATTGCTTTTGATAATGTGAACAAACAACATCACAATGGGTAGGAGCAGCGCACAATTGATTTCTGCTGTCCATCAGTGATAGCGTGTTTTACGACCGGCTTGATGGGCGTCAGCTGCCAGCGCTATGTTTATCAAAGGATTAGTTGTGACGGTCTTTGGCCCAAAGGAGGCGATTCGTTGAATGTCCATCCGTAATAGGTCCATGATAGAAGGTAACTGATCATAATTTTGAGACAAGAGCCTTTTTTGCTTCAGAAAAAGAATAATTTATTTACAAATTTCTTCAGAACATATCAGTTGTGAGACAAGGGCCTGTGTCACAAAGCTTTAATAGCAATCATCACAGAACATTTTTTTACAATCGATTGCATTTACAATGTGCAATCAATCATAAAAATCATGTGTATGATTGATCGCTAATCGTTATGTTACAGGACCCCGATTAGCCCTTATCTTCAAATATGTGACTAACCTTGCAACAAATTCATATACCATGTAGTTTATATCCATATTTTTACCCCCCAAAATCAAAATCGGGTAGATGAGGTTCATGGTTTAAAACTCTCACCAATTTTTCAGTTTATTGCCAAAATTGGATTGCAGCAAATTGTAGTGTTAAGGCAGGCTTCATTGCAAACAATAATAGTGAACAATGTCTACAATTAAGCCTGCCTCACGCACTTAGAAACTTGTGTTTCGAAATATAATGTACATGTAACGCCACTTCTACTGTAGGCCTACAGTATGCTTTATCACATCGTCTATTTATGATGGATAATGCCGCATTACTTACAAATGTTAAATATCATTAAAATCATATCTGTTTCATAAAGTGAATTATGCGGAAGCACCTGCACAATTTATAAGCTATCATAGCTTCCCAGACACAGGTATCCAATAATTACCATATTTCCACGCTGCATCGGCTAGCAGTTCAGAACAGCGAGCCGATGCAGAATCTAATTTTTTTTGTTGCGTGTAAACACAATTAACTCGCATTGGCTCTCGGTGCAGAATCAGCAATTTTGCACCACCAAAGTAGTACAGGTAGGTTCAGAACAGCGGGTCGATGCAGAATCTGCTTTTTTTCTACATGTAAACAGAAAGCCAATTCTGCATAAGCAATGGCGCGCATTTCACTTACATGTACTTTACCATTATGACGTACTTGTATGAGCGCATGGATCCAGCGTTGTCTTTATCATGACGTATATTGTTGGTACACGGATCATTTCAAGTTTTTGCGTACGCGAAAGCTCGCTGTCATGCTGTCAAAGCTCGCACTGCGAGCTGTGAAGCGTGTAACGCGGTGCAAGATAAACCAAAAGCGATTCTGCATCGGCTTTTAGTTCTGAACCGAAAGCTAATACATGTGTAAACACAGTGAATATCACCTTAAAGACTGCCTGCACATGTCCCTTACTTTTTTCGAAACTAGGCCTAGTGTGAACACATACACATGTACCTACATGTAGTCAGCTGGGTAGCTGCACAGCTGACACCTAAATCCTGAATCAGTCACATGAATATGACTTACATCGAACACTGGGGAGATTACTTTCACTGCCTACGAAGTGTCATACTCTGAACAACACACAACGTGAGGACTATATCATGTACATGTCTGCTCTAGACCATAAATACTCTTGATACAAACAAGTGCAATATAATTTGTGATAGCACACACATACGGAACATAATTTCTACAAGTATTTCAATTGGGATAAACTTACAGTACAACCATGTGACTTTCAGTACATTAACCTATGTTTAAACTTGTCAAATTTTGAAAAAAACATTACTATAGATAGATGACCCATAAAATTATTTTGAATGACCTAACAAAAGTATAAAATTATGCAAATGATGCAAGTAATGATTTGATTTAGCAATCAAAAGAATGAAAGGAAAAGATGTACATGTATAACAAATTAATTAAACAAATTAAAAATAAAACATATTAAACATCTTATCAAGGTATTGCCCTGCATAAGATGTACCCTAGCTGTAACAAAGTGTATTTCTGGTGATTTTAAGGCCTGGTCACACCGCCCGAGCGTTGTTGGAGCAGTCGTGGAGCGGAGAGAAAAAATCATCACTGCTCGCTACCGTTCACCATTTTTGATTTCGATTGTTTTTTTTTCTGTTTTCGATTTTTTACCCGCAATTTTGTGAGCGAAATTTGACCCTCTCTCCCTACCGCTCCAATGATGCTCGGGCGGTGTGATCAGGCCTTTAGTTTTTGTTAGTTATTTCCAAGCCACGAAAAAAACCACAAAACCAGTTTGAATAAATAATTCAGCTACATTCAAGAGGAAATATTGAGGTCATTAAAAAGGAAAAGGAGTTAAATACTGAATAAGACCAATGTCTTATCTTAATAAAAACAACCACCACATTTCTGATTTCTTTTTTTTTAATGGCCGTCACACACCTTGCGGTTGGTCTGGAACCCAACTTTGGAATAAACAAAGTAAAGCTTGATCCGAATATTAACACACGGAACATCTTGCTGTTTAAAATATGCTACCATCCCTAATATTAGAAATACGTCATAGCAAAGTTTATACGACTGGCTAATATTTTGAACCAATTCGGCCTTTACTCCAAAATACAGGCCTACAATCATCCAAAATTATATTGCAGTTATGTACCTTAAATAAAAATATACCTTTTATTCACTTTTTCAGAAAAAAGGCAAAATGCAATTGTTCCAAAATGTATTGATAATATACAATATTATTCACAAAGTCTAATGATGGACTACTTACGTTGTCCTCCCGTGATGCTGTATACCAGCAGGTGTCCTGGTTTTGTTCCCACAAGCAATTGATCTCCTGCAAATGAAAGATAATCATAAATCAAAACCAAATGCTGATAATTTTACTGCTACATGTAAATCTTGATATCTGAAAGTTGTAATTTTTTTTCAGCTGATTTTCAAATCATGTTGAAATATTCAATGCACACTGGATTGCAAGTACATGTAAATAACTTTAATATTAATTACTACAAGGTCAAAGGAATACCTCTTTATTTGGCTCACTGGGTGAAAATGTTTTAGTCCGTTTTTTTTAAGGCAACGGCTGCCACATTTTTCTGAAAAAAGTGAGGAGATAGTGGTAAAAGTAGGGAGGGAATATGTCAGCATACCAGTACGTCACTCGCACATCTATGAGCAGTTTCGTGCATTGTACATTATGCATGTGGTGAGTTGGATGCGCTTGCAACATGCTTACAACGTAAGATCTCTGTGCAACTGCCACATTTTTGTTTGGAGGATGTACTTATACTTGCTACTAACATACAGTGTCCTTGCTTACTCACAAGTTGTAAGTGCATGGAAGTGATATGAACAGTAGAGGGCACGAGTATCAACTGTAGTGGGGGTGAATCCATAGCCCACAAGCAGACCGCAAAAGTTCTTCATGCAGTAAAAGTGCTACGTCGTGTGTGTGTGTGCTCCATGATACATATGGAGGCAGTACTCACCATGAACAGATCCCCAAAATTTGCCCACATTTTTGCAAGAAGTTAGCACGCACTTGAAAGTACGGCTGCTGGGACCAAGCCTTTGGAGAGAGGTTTGTAGTGCTCATTAGGTAGTTTTTACACTTTGAATCATAGAACGCATCAAATACATTGATCGGAACAGTAGTTTTATCTTAGAATTTTGGAGCTCACGAAAAATTGCAAATATGTCCTTAGCCCATGATGAAACTACTGTTTCGATTCACACACCCTTGACAAAAACCTCATCATAAAGGGCATTTGGGCAATTCCACAGGTTGGTGGACATGAGCTTAAAAATTCAAATTCAATATTTTCTTGAATTTTTTAATACTTTAAGTCCTTCATACATGATAGTTTCAGGAACTAGAAATAAAAAGTTTATTTTCATATGTATACTTTGGAAAAAAATGGTCAAAAGTTGTGTCTTCCATTGTGTACCAAAATATAAGAAAAATAGTGAAAAATGAAATATGCCTTATTACCATTTTGTTATTGCAACAACATACCACTTTATATATTTCTGAAGTTTAGAAGAGTCAAATTACTTAAAATACACAACCGCTTTTCAAGTAAATTTGTAGTACTCATTCAAAAATGAATATTGCAACCTGCTCAGGTGATGTAAAGTGAGTAACCGAAAAAACTGACTTTGTTTTCTGAGAGAAAAATTCTTCACAGTTAATTGGTGGGATTTTAAATTCTCTTCCTTCAAACAATCTTTGACACAGTGATGACTATCAAAATCATTAAAAAGTACAATTTTTTTATAAGAATGATGAAGAAAAACTGTAACGTGAGTAACTTTGTAACGTGAGTAACCATCATGTAATGTGAGTAACCAGTAAAAATTATTCAGTTCGGTAACATTTTCTGTGGGAGTCAAGTTTTAAGTGTCATGGTGTGTTGAGAAGTTATTTTTGATTAATTAAAAGCAAAATGAGGGTACATCTCTTTGATGCGACTCTTTGTTCATCAAAATATCAGTGGTCATACAATCACACACAAAATTGAATATAGTATTCACAATGCGAGAGTGCATTAGTAAGACTTGGTTTTGATTAACCAAACTTTAAAAAGTGTTGGAACAACACATTGAATGCTCTTACCTGTACGCTCCCAGGCCCCCCTTGAGATCTCGGCCATTGGCCGCAAGATCACGCCGAAAATTTGCATGCAGGTTGTCTTGGACATAATCTAGAATATTATACAGTAATTTATTTCATGCAAATTGGTATTAAGCGATTATGCTAATTTATGCATAATTAGTAAGCGAAATCATACTTTTCCCTCCTACTCCCTAATAAAGCTCCAATTGTCCAAATTTTTGGTATAAAATCTCTTTTTGATGTTCCTAGCAATGAATTTTACACACATTATTGAATTTTTAATGACATGTGTGTTGTTAACCATACATGGACAAAATGTAACGTGAGTAACCGTAACGTGAGTAACCATATTATCTGCACCCCAAGTAAAAACAATGTGTTCTTTATTTTTTTAATTATATACAAAATTTGTCTCCCTAATATAATTCTTGGAAATGGATATAATCAACTTTCATAAAAGCCTTGTATGAGGAGACTTTTCACTTATCTCGACTTTTCATTTTATGCATGTCCAAATCATGTAACGTGAGTAACCGACACATTCCAAAGATTTGCCAGGAGCATAATAGAATTTCCCAAGTTTTGTTTCTATACAAAGGATAGTCAGACTGTGTACTTTGTTGTGATAAGGAGATGTTTGGTTCCTATCAATAATAATGGAGTTAAAGCTCCAAGTATGAGTCAAGGTGTCTCCAAATGTAACGTAACCGTGGAATAGCCCATTTAGTTCTGCATGAAAAAATTCCTTATTATTCACCAGAGGTGATCAGAGGCATCAGGTCATTAACCTCGACCCATTAAAAAATGAATGATGGGAAATAAATACTAGGATGCAGACCTACTCTAACTTGTTGTCTGCAAAACTTGTGCAAAACATAGACTTACCATGGCAGGCTATTGATTCTATAGGTAGAGGAAGCTTCTCCAAGATAGGACGTGCCTCATAAGCATCATGCATGGTGGATCAGAGAGTAATCTCGGCAGCTAGAAGACCACTACATGTATGTGTTGTTCCTGGTTCTTGATTAATTCAACATTTTGCAGGTTTGCCCACTGACTCCGACATGCTATCTGTGAACAGTTAAGATCAAATCTTTAAAGCATCAATTACTCCAACTCAAAACTGTCTTAGTTAGGGCAAAATTCTTTAATAGCCATGTTGTATTTGTGAGATACAGACTCTGCAAGAAAAGTTACTTAGCCATTCAGCCTATAATAGTAGCACAAAAACTCTTAATTACTAATATGTCAATAAATTTCACTTAATCTAGAGTGAGTTCACTTCCAAAATCGCAGATTTAATCCACATTCATTCTGGAGACTCAAGTTTTTGTATCACGACATGGGTCTGCTCCGGTCTCGAAAGCTCGAAAGTGTTGCTCAATCACACTCAGAGCCAATTTGAGAATCACCAATTGCGACAGCGATAAACTTTTAATTTGCGCCAATTTATGTGGATTGATACTTCAAACTTCTCAGGTAAGCTTTAAAACCGTGACTTGGGCTATATAGACCCCTTTTTATGACATGTTGATGCGGTTCCATGTCGACATGAAAACATAACTCGCTCTCAGTGTTTACAACGTGTACACGACCGAAAAACACGGCGTGTACACGTGCATCAAAAATGGACTTTCAAAACGGGCCTAGTTCAGATAGCATCATGTGACCGAATATATTTCAACTACAATCTTACGTGACGTCAGACCTTGATAAATTTTTTGCTATACCAATATTCTGACGTCTTTATTTCAGAAAACTGGATATTTAGCTAAACTCTCGGGCGCACCAGCCAGCAAGCCCTCTCTCCCGGACAAGTTCCACAATGCGTCACCGCAGGCACTCATCTGCGTTCCGCTGAGCGCAGTGACTCAGAGAAAAGTAGGTGATTCAAGGCAAGTAACCAGACTTTGCAAGCTCAGCGCATATATTTTGGTTATAAATTATTAAAAGTAGGATATAAAACAAATGTATCAGGCATTTCATTCGAAAGCATAGTGGAAATTATTAATTCTTGGTTGCACTGGCAAAACTACTACTAAAATAGTAATTGCCAGACCAACCTCGGTTGAATAATTCCACTATACTTTCTCAAAGCCTGATATATTTGTTTTCTAGTTCCCAGTTTAAAAAGCATAATATTGATTTTTGCACACAATACAATATAAGTTTTTATGAATTTCAAAACATATATTATACAATTTGAATATTAACTTTTTTTACCAGCTCTACTGGAAAATGAATTTGATTCAGCAGACTTAATTATTCAATATTGACGAGCAACACTACTATGAAAAGCAAAGAAAACTTATTCTGGAAGCTCTTTTGTTTTAAGTTTTGATTCATCCTCAGATCATTTTAATAGAGATTTGGAAAACAAAACAAACATTGGATACGTACATGGTTAAACACAAATTGTTATAGGCCGATTGTGCATGCCTATATCTGTGACTACAATATGCCTGAAGTGCTGCCCTGTGCTGACTTTTTATGGCCACACATCAAATCTTCTTCAACTCAAGTTTCGACAGCGATAAGAAATCTGGACAATATCGAAAAACACACTCCAATAGATCAAATACCTTCATCATCGTGGATATGTAGGAGATGACTAATCATGCAAAGAATAGTGACATATGACCTTGACCTTTTCTAGAGAAAAGATGTGCCGTTACCTATGGAATGCAGAAAGATGACAATTTTCAAATATTTTTTTCAAGTTGAAAATTCTCTGAAAGAAGTTCATTTGACAACTTGCAACTTAGTGTGATAAACGTCACAACACTCTAGTATACATCTAAGGCAAGTTTCATGACATACATGTACATGTAGGCCTAAACCAAATCTTCTAATTACAGACTCTAATTAAACAAATTAATGACATGTTACACATGGGACATTTTGTCCCAATAGCGAACGTACACAATGTTTCCCATAATTTTGAAAATTAGAATAATTTCAAGTATGGAAATAAAAAGATTGTTTTCTTTTAAAATGTTCTATTGAGATATATTTGATCTGACTGAGAGGGAAATTAGCCATTTCAACATTTTTTTTTCTTGTTTTCCATGGTTTTATGAATTTCTTACATATTTCTATTGTTTTTATTTTTTCATATTTTCCATTCTCACAATCATTTTACTTGAATCTTTCATAAATCAATATTTATAACAAATCAGTCTCTGAAACTAAAGAAAACGTAAATAAAATACTATTAAGAGCACTCTTGAAATTTGTTTTTCTTTATTCACTTTATATACAAAGCTCCCCATTGACATTGTGTGTAAATGTCCCATACATAACATGTTGTCCCGGACATAACAATTTTTTCAGTAACTTTTACTTAAAAAGTAAATTTTTTAAAAACTTTTGTGGTATAACATTTTAATAATCAAACTAAAACTTCCCAGAGATGCATCATGCAAATATGTATTGTATTCTGAGAAATAACTTTAAAAACATCCTCAAAATTTTGGTATGGGACGTTCAATCCTGACCTACATTTGTAATTTGCAAATGACACCACTTGCAAATACAATTTGCACATAGCATCAAGCTCAAAGGACGACGCATGCGGCCCGTAGATGTACTCAGTCATTGACATAAAAAGTAACACGCATTCACAAAATTAATAGCACTTTCTAAAGATGTAATGATCTAGACATTGGAAAGTATGGAGTATATTTCCCGATGTCATTGATGTGAATAAATCTATAAACTGTAAGTAATAAATGAGATCGTCCTTTCCTTTGACCTTTTTGAAATTAAAGTCATCAGTAATTGCCTTTCTGCTTCAATCCCAATTCGTGTAACAGTTACGGCTGTGTGGCCGGAGAAGCATTACATAGACATAAACTGTGGTGCATTTAGCAGCAATCTAAGCTCGTTGATATTTTCAATAGCTACCGCCCTTCATGCAGGAGGGGGGACACCACTCTCCCGAACCCTCCCCTCGCGAAGTCAGCAAAGTGTCCAATCTTTTTACTGTTAAGACTTTGGTGGAACATTAATTGACAAATGAACGGTAGCACTTACAGACTTCGTTCAAGGTATGTAATTTTCAATATTTTTTGTTTAATTTGTGATCGCTTTGAATATTTCCCAAAAAGTATTATCGTTAGCAAAAATAATATTAAATGTTCTTTAAGTTATTGCATTTATTGGTGTCTCTATTTTATCAAACAATCATTGGAATTGCGTGTACAATGAAATTCAGGGTAAGAATTAATTATATTTTTAGGGGCTACTTTTTTTTTACATTGAAGATACCACTGAATGTAAAAGGGCTATTTTCTAATTCATGCGGCTACTTTTTTTTATCACATATCAGCAATTACCTTTTGACATTCCGAGACTCACTGTAACGCCTAAAAGCTCAGGACATTATTTCTTGTATTTCTAGATGTTTTGTACGATGCATGTGGTCCCGTTACCAGCTGTACAGTCTAATCGTGCATGCGTACATGTACATAAACCATGCGGCAAGTGCGTTAACAATTCTAAAAACCTGTGCTAAAGACTATGCATACTCCACATCCCATATTGCATTGCGCGTTTATTTACAATCGCAAAGCTTCCAATGTTTAATACGGAAGGCTCGGATATTGCATCGACCGTTCACTTAAAGCTGGCAAGGACAATATAAAAGATGCGCTTGCTCAGCCGCCGGAGAGCGTAATTACGTGAAGTTATTATTTACATTGTTGATGGTATTTTATTGGGGCGATTCTAAAATAAATAGTTGCCCCAAAGCATTGGGTTTTGAGAATTTCTAGGAGCGATTTGGGCTGTCATGGGGGCAAAATCGCCAGTCGCCCCCGTGTAATTCCGACGCTGCAATGAATAAAAAATCTTGTTAAAAAAATACAAACAAGCTGGATTAAGGTTGTGAATCGTATTGTATTAGCGCCACCAACGAAGATCCTTTTATTACCGTCGAAGAGAAGGTTAAGGTAAGCAATTTTGCTCTTTTATTTTTAAAATTGAAAATGGAACGCTTTTCACCAGAAAAAGCTCTGGTAAGTAGCGGAACGAGTTTCGGCCAACATTATTCGCATTATGAATCGATGTTAACTGACAACTCTAAAATCCATACTGTAAACACGTACATGGTGCAAGGTTTGAATAGCGTAGGCCTGCGGTTCTCAAACTACGGCCTTCGGGCCGGATCCGACCCATGGAGCTTCTCATTCGGGCAAGACTGCTGGGTTTCTTTTTTAAAATCACTTTTAAGTCACAATATGAAACATAGCTGAATGTGATTACAATGTGTATCCATGTAGACCTAACCGTAATAAAAGTAATGGCAGTCAAATTAATTTGACTTTTAAACAAAGTTTAGTGGAGTCTTTTCTGTCTGTTCAATCTACTTCCTTATTAGATGACCAGTGCTGTTCTCACCTTGTTTGGATCTGCACACAGGTGCGACAGTGCATTTTCCACAATGAACATTTTAAAGAACTACATTTGTAACTCATACCAAAGTACCTTGACATGGGCCTTGGAACGGTTTTCAAAGTGGGGGGGGGGGCTGGCCATGCAAAAAAAAAATCACAATCATTTTTATGTTTTTGTACATGGTTTTGGAAAAAAAAGTGGGGGGAGGCCTGCTTGACCGGTGAACATTTGGCAATTACACCTTTTGTGCCAAGGTTCAAGCAACTTGTTGCTAATAGACTGTCATGTTTTCCATATTGAAAGTGACTAGGAGACTGACATCCTTGTTAGAGTCTACAACATACATGCTCTATTACTCATTCTACTTTGACTACAAAAAAATATTGATACATCAAGACATTATCTGTCTCCCCAATACCAGGTGTGTAGCCTATAGGTACAATCTAGATTCCTTTTAACAAAGTACTACAATTTTGTTATCATTAATATTGACTCTCACTGTATTTCTAAAATCTTTTCTTATTTTGCCTGCGTTCCATATGAAAAAGTTATAAAGTTTATTAATGTTGGATTAAATGCTCCCAAAATAAGCGCCAAATTGCACAAGAGAGCATCTAGGACCCCGACCACAAGGGTCTTTGCGCTTTGCACACATTTTTTTCTAAGTATCCACTTCACCCTGGCCCTTTCAGGTTTTCTTGGAGTCTCATCTGGCCCCCGGATCTGGCCCTTCAAGAAAAAAGTTTGAGAACCCCTGGCGTAGGCCTACTAACCTAGCAATACATGTGATTGTGAGGGCGCGCCACCAGGCGTCAGAGTGAACTAGGTGAGAAGGTTGTGTGGCATGTTGTTAAAACCAAATTGCCACAGCATTTGTCAAAGAGTAGGGTATTCACCCTGCTATAATTCATGTCAAGTCACCTGATGCATTTGTGCCCAGGAGGGCCCTGCATCGTATACCATGCATACACATACAGATCCACACAATGGGTGATTTCAAGTACGGTGTTCAGTGTTGGTATTGAGAGCGTGAAAAGGCTGCTGAACCGGGCCCCAACACCGAGCTGAGTTCAGAGGGGCAATTCCATGGTAACGGAATTACAAATCAGAGAAATTTGGCTGTTATTTTTGCTCACAGCATCCAGATATCTCAGTATTTTCAAATTTTCTGAACTTAATACCATGCATAGCCACTTGTGCTATATTCTGAACCAAGATTTTTAGAAAACCCCTCACACATTCAGATGTGAATGATGGATATGTGCTATGGTAACGGAATTACCAGAGAAATGAGTAACTTTTTAACACAAAGTTTAGTAAAAGTTTCTCTGAAATCTACAACACACTAGCTCCAAGTGAATGTCTGATTCAATTCATTATAATGTCAACTTTATTTTGAAAGTAATTTATTCACAAATATCATCAACAAATTTTCATGATTGGTCGTTCTTTAGGGGAAGTACATGGTAACGGAATTACACATAATGGTAACGGAATTACGCCTCTGACTTTTGTGAAGGAAATTAGTATTTTTAGGCATTTATGACTGAAGAAATGCCTCAATAAAGCTTGTTCATATATTTTTCTCTAATACTTAACACAAACTAAGTACTTCACGTCTATAATATCAAATAAAATACAAGTATATAGTATGTGATAAGTGGCTCCACCATGAATAAACATAATTTTACAAAATATTAGGGATCATTGGTAATCAAATTTTAGTTCATTTTCAACTTCAGGGGTATTGGGACTTACTAGTCACTTTTTGCCTCCTGTACTGATAAAAAGAATTATGCAAAGGCCAAAAATCATCACTAATACTCATGGTAACGGAATTACATGGACTACAGCCATCCGTATACATATCAGGAATTTTACAAAAACTGAGGACAGCATTTGATCAGATCTGCATATTTAGTCAAAAATTTGTGTAGATGATAATTTAAGATATTCTAAAGTCAGTGAATACTCAAAAGAAACATAGTTTCATATAAAATTGGCATCTTAAAACAGTTAAACTGAAATCTTTCTATTCGGTTGTTCTATAAATGTACTGAAAATGAGAATCAATGCTGAAACCAAATGAAAATAGTGTTGACATTTACATTTTGAAAGGAATGTTGTAGACAACTAAGCAATAAATTGGTTCTTAATTAGTGCACCAAATAATCTAATTCTCTTTAAAAAGGTAAGGATTCATTTTCTGTCAATACATGTATGTGGCTCACTGAGGACTGCAATTAGCAGATCTGAGTATTAAGTCAATATCAGACATCTTCCTGACAGATGTATTTCCCAAATGTGACCCTAAGAAACTGCAGTGATTTGATGGTCATATGTCATATTCATGACCTGAGTTGGTTTTCTTAGGCCATGATTTTTTATTGTATTTCTATTAAAAATTTTCATCTTTCATACAAAATATGAAAATTTATCCGGGATGAATTTTTATCTTCCATATCTAAAGATATGTGACAAAGCAGTGCCTAGGATATAGACATGATCATCACGTATCCAACCATTGCATCACAGATGATGTGCCTGCACCAATATTCCTCTGAAGAAAAAAAAAAGAACCTCAAATTGGGTGGAGGCTATTCTCTCTATCCATTTTCAATTTCAGGGGTCAATTCGCTCAAAATTTTGAAATGAAAATAAAGGGAAAAAATGAATTACTTAATCATGAGAGTACTACTCTAATATTTTTCTTGCAGATTAAAGAAATATTTCAAATAATTTTGTTGACCAATATTGTCTATGAAATGAAATGAGGGTAGGAAATGGTGTAATATTGACTTCTAAAATAAAGTAATGTTCATTTTTTTTCAATTAAATCCCTGTAAGCACAGAATTTGATTTGATGCAATCTCACTCATTTGCCGAAACTCATGGCAGAAAGGCTTTTCATTGGTTGAATGAGATGAGTGCTATAAAAAACTGCCTTTTTCATTGGAAATTGCTTCATAAATAGGTACATGTCACAGAGATAAAACGAATACAAAATTGTTATTAGAATAACATTTCGGAAAGAATTTTAGATGATTTTATATCACTACTTTTAATAGAGATAAAATATTTCATTTTATATCAGAATGTATCTGACAATACTACCACTGTCTCTTTGCATTTCTCTCACAGCAGAATGCTGTACATTTCTACCCATTTCCAACTGAGTTATGTTGCTGTTCTCAGATGTTTTGTTATTGATGACAGTTGGTCTCAACATTATCACCATCCTCTCCGTAGAGGAGTGTTCATTTTGTGTATCATCCTCACTTGAAGGGTCATCGTTGTTACTCACTTTATCCCTGAAGCAGTGATTATTGGATGATGCTGACTTTGCATGTTTCTGAGCATCCATTGCATAGGGGTGGAGAACAGTATTGGTTTGGTGCTAGCTAATTAATTTAAGACATCTTGAATATCTTTGTCAAATCCACCATACTTTTGGAAACGTCATCTGTATCAAGATTTAGTATGATTTTTTTGACATGTGACTCTTGCAACATCTGCAAATTATGGATCTCACTTCAACCTTTTCCACTCATTACTTTTTACTGCTCACTACACTGTTTGCCAATGCCAGAGTCTGGTCCCTCACCATGGCTTGTTGCAAAGAATTTCCAATCTTCTGATGTAAGGAGAGTTACACAGAAGATATTGCTTAAATTTATAGGCAGTACCTTCTGAAAAATATAACCACTTCTTTGAAGCATAGAACTACTCCCAGCTATCCCCGAATTTTTTTACTGAAAAGTTCACTACAGACTGTTGAGGATGAGTTGATCAAAGGCAATTACCAAAAAAATGAATGCCATTCTTTTCCAAGGCACACACAGTGAAAATGGTCACTTCGTGATTGTGCGTCTAGTATTTTGGATCTCATTAGAACTGGTAATTGGCAATGACATTTTTTTCAAAATCAATCTGGATAAAAATTTTGTTAAGCTCATCCTGCATAATCATTCTTCTACTCCTCCCCAAGAAGTGATTGCCCATTAATCCTTTGTAAGGCATTCACCTACATTGTATGCTCCATCAATATACTTTATTATTGCTAATGTTCATTATCTTGCCTTTTTCTGAATATTATACTCAGGCCATACTGAATGGGACTTGCTGTCAAGTAATTGTATAATTTCATCCTGATTTGGAGTGTAATTAGTAATCATAAGGCTTTTAATGTTTATAACTATGATCTTCAGCTAAGATATCAACATGTCAATGGAACAAAATGGGCTAACGCACACCCCTTTAAAGATATGATAATGGTAATTCCGTTACCATGTAATTCCGTTACCACAGTTACAGCAGGATTAGAAATGATATTTCAAAAAAATGTTCCTAAGTCTTTAGTAAGTCACATGAAATCAGAGAATTCAGAATTATATAAAATTTAAGTAAGTATTTAGTTCATAGGGAAAACTTTTCAGTTTCATGGTAACGGAATTACATCCGTTTTTGTAGTAGATTGCAAAGTTTTCTCTGAGAAATTTGAAAATACCCATGATAAAGACATTTACTACTGGTAGTTATGACACCTTCACACACAACATTAGATGATTTTGAACCAAAATTGTAAAACACTTTTTTAGTTATCAAATTTATCCAAAATAATGTAAAATACATGTTCTCTAATTGAAAATGGTCATCAAATTCAAAAGATCGCTCAGCAAAAACCGTAACAGATATTTGAAAAAGGTTTTCAGTTCCTTAAAATATAAGGTTTTGTGTACAAAGGACATTCACATTCAGATGCATATTATTAATTTTGAATTTTACTGTTTTTACCCTCTCCCATGTGGAATTGCCCCGAGGAGCGATACTGATCACGTTATTGATATTCTATGACGTCATGCAACTGCGCTGCACTGCTGATCATCTCAACTTTACGCGAGAAATTATCGACGAAGAAAGTGAAATCTGGAAGAAATTGCAGTAAAATCCTATCGTACAGAATGCACAGGTTAAAATTGCTGCAATAATCAGAAAGCATATTATATTTCATTAAAATGTGTAATAATTATACTTGCTTATATAGCGCTTAATACTTTGTGAGAAGTCTCTAAGCGCTCTACAGTATATGCAGCATAATAACCCTGGCTTTAGCAGTGCAGCTGTTACGCGCGCTGCGTTTCAAGGAATTCCTGCCAGGTACCCATTTACCTCACCTGGGTTGAGTGCAGCACATTGTGGATCAATTTCTTGCTGAAGGAAATTACGCCATGGTTGGGATTCGAACCCACGACCTTCTGTTTCAAAGTCCGGAGACTAATCCACAACTCAACTGGGTTGAGTGCAGCACATTGTGGATCAATTTCTTGCTGAAGGAAATTACGCCATGGTTAGGATTCGAACCCACGACCTTCTGTTTCAAAGTCCGGAGACTAATCCACTGGGCCACAACTCACCTGGGTTGAGTGCAGCACATTGTGGATCAATTTCTTGCTGAAGGAAATTACGCCATGGTTGGGATTCGAACCCACGACCTTCTGTTTCAAAGTCCGGAGACTAATCCACTGGGCCACAATGTAAAACTCTAATCTAATGATTTGCGCTCATCTTAACTACGGGGGCGTTTCATGGTGTTTGCCTCTTGTTCGTGAAGTTGAAACTACAATTCATCAACACAAACACCAACACCGAACTTGAAATCACGATTTTCCCAATCCCTGGGCTGGGGGTTGGTATATAGGAAAATTGCACGTAGATCATCAACACCAGCTGTAATGCTCGGCCTCGGTTCAGCCATTCACACCTTGTCACCCTTGTAACATATTATTGCACAACCAATGTGCTGTTCCTGAGATTTGGCTCACGTAATATTCCAACAGACGTTTCACGGAAAAGTGGTTTCCCCCATTCACTTGCATGCATTAGAAATAGCACACGCCGAAAATACAAACGGTCTACTAGGCATACCGCAGTACCGGTACGCTACTGTACCGTGTGTTACTAATTTAATGATTTTAACGTTGCGTTAATCACAATTTTGCACCAAGGTAAGGTTACATTAATGACAAAATATTGATACAGTACCGGTACATATCATGGATTGATTAAATTCACTTTTGCTTACCTAAACTTAAGTGTACCGGTAGGCCTAGTCCTGATGCAGCTATATTAATGCTCGTCAAAACTTCTCAAGTCGATCTGTCTGATGATATCAGTAGTAAACCTGTGGCCGTGGCTGTGTGATGTGAACTTGGACGGTATCTTTGGAGCCCTTTAAGTTTTTAGTTGTAGAGTATACTAGTAGTTCTATATTATCTTGTATATATTAGACGGGAATAACGGTCTTTTCTGGGGTTGTTGGGGGTTTATTTAAAAATTTCTGATATTTTACAATAGTGAGTGGAGACATCGCAGTTTTGGTTCAGCGGAACAACAAATTACAGGGACTGAAGCTTTTGGTCTAGTCTAACGTCAACAGTTACTGGCAGCGCGCGGCATCCATCAAAACAAGATTTAATACGTAATAAATAATGTCTAGAAATCTATTGGAAGATAACAAATCACTTGAATGACGGTTTTTCTTCGAAATTATCTTTTGGCCGGATATTGGAGATTTTGTTAAAGATGTCTTAAATTATTAGTCCGGGGATCGGGAGTTAAACTAAGCTATAACATCGTCGCAAAAAAGCATCTAAGCTACGATTTTACGTTAATCGCTATGGGAAACATTATGTATGACTCTTTATTGAAAAATTATACTTACATCCCTCCTGAACGTGGATTATAAAATTCTCACAAGCAAATTTGGCAAAGCGAATAAAGTAAATTTAGAATGAAATCATTGGGGGATCAGGCCCGGGACCAGATGGGTTCAAGGGCGACCGAACGGGTGGGGGGGGGGGGGGAGTGCCCCCAAAAAATCCCTTTGGCAACATGGAAAATGCCCTTTTTTCAAAATGAAATGTGTTCTTTCTCAAAATGAAATACCATTTTTTAGTAAAACATAATTTTGGCAGCTCGCATCAATTATTGTTTTCGCAGGTCCGAAAGAAAGAAAGAAAGAAAGAAAAAGTTTTTTTTTTAATTTGGGAGAAATGTATTCTTTTATGGATCATGCACTGCGAACAATGTTTAAAAGGTCTTTTTTTGCTGGCCAGTATATTACAAATTTCAGTTTTGCGCTCGATCGTTTAGTTAGACCCCCTAACCCCCCCATGATAATTGCATGTCATCCATCAAAAAAATAACTTAATAACAAATTAAAAAAATCTAATTTGTTGTAAAGAATATCTTGAAATCCTAAAAAGAATTGGAAGATAACTCATCACTTGAATGACGGTCTTTCTTCAGAATTCTATTTTACCTTTTGGCCGGATATTGGAGATTTTGTAAAATTGTTCAATTTTTAGGGCTAAAATATTTATACCTACATAAATAGAGTAAATTCACAGAGCAAAATGCTGAAAATTTTATCAAAAATTGATACAAATAGTGAAGTTATTTAAATTTAATGTTAAGCTATATTTTGTAAGAACAGTGATATGTATACGTCGTCATGAATATCTAATTGGTGAGTTGATGTTGTCCCATCCCCACTATCCCTTTATTTTTAATGTTATTACATTCAATTTTTTATTATTGAATATGTTTTGTTACTTTGTTTATATTTCGAAAATTTTGTTGAACGGAAATAAATAAATCAAAATCTAATCTACATCTAAATCTACATTGAATCAAAATTGTTCCATTTTTTTCATTCAAGTGTAAATGTTACATCTCCCTTGTAATGAAATAAGTGGCAGCAATGGGTATCTAATGCATTAAATCAGTTGTCAGTTCAATTGTTTTGGTTCTTGAAGGGACAATTGAATAAACCCAGCGTCATTTTATAAGATGCAAAAGAACAAGTGGGGATAGGACATCATCGGTTTGCTCATTCAATCTTTCACAAAGACATGCTTATAAATAATTCACCGGAATAATGCAAATTTTTAACATGCAATAACTGTGTTATTCCTTCATTGTTTTGTTCGTCTGATTAATTTATTTCAAATAATAACTCCAGTCGGAATACTCCTTTGAAACGTGCTTTAAGTTTCAGATCAAAATATAAACAAAAAATATGCTCACGCTTCGCGCACACATTATAAGGAAGATACCCAAGTGCCCATCCTTTTCCCGTTTTACAAAACATGAAAAGAATGTTTCATTTTTAGGTCTGAAATTTTCTTTTCGCTAACGCTTCGCGCTCGCATCAATAATTGTATAGATACCTATCCTGTTCATGATTAGAAAAGTGCTTAGAATGTCCCGTTTTTAGGTCTGAAATCTCAATTTTCTTTTCGCTTGCGCTTCGCATCAATTGTATAATTATATACTTATCACGTTCATGGTTACAAAAAGTGTTTAGAAAGTCCAGTTCTTAAGGCGAAATGTCAAAAATTTCAGCTTGCGCTTCGCATTATTTGATCGTTGAAATATATATCGTCTTCATGGGAAACTGCAAACAATACTTGTGCCAGGTTCCTTTTTGATCAGGCCAGAACATAATTAGAAATATCTGCCAGCGCTCGCAGTAAATGTATTACATATACGCACCTGTTCGGGACCAAAAACATTGCTCAAAATGTTCAATTTTCAGGACAGAATACATGAAATTTCTAAACATTTCCGCTCGCAATTCGCGATCGCATTACTTGATTATATATCTATGTTTTTATTTTATAAGAACAGTAAAAAATCCAATTGCGTTCCCCGCACCTTTGAGGAGAGAATTCAGTACCCCCACTCAATTTCAGCAATCCAGTGGTCGAAAAGAGTTCAAAAAACAGGTTGATGATCTCGATTAGAACTGAGAATTCCTGTCTAAAAGTAACTGCAGACAGTTTATTGACGGCATGCAAATAATTCCACAGAAGATTTGTATTCCAATCATGCCAATTGGAAATAAACTATGCTCTATGACATAAAATCTTGTGTGAAACTTTTAGTTCTCTTCAAATATGATGAAGAATCTGCCAGCTTATATTTATTATAAATGTCCACTATTCTTGAAGATTCTAAGATTGTGTTTAAAAAGTTCATTTTCCTTCTTTCAAGAGTAGTTGAATTCTAGTTCTCCTGGAGCCGCCTATGAGTCTGATGCCATGCAGGGTTTAACGGCTTTTGGCTTTGGTACATCTTTACATTGATGGGTCAAAGACATATACTGACACTTTAACCTGCGTTTTAAATGAAAAAGCATCCTCTGGTTAAAAAGGGGGTAAGAGTAAGAAAAGGTGTATGCTTATTGAAGTAACGGCTCATACATTATGGACAGATGATGTGATAAAGGTAATTTAACTTTGGAGATAAAGAAACTAAAAAAGTAGCACTTTATGCAGACGATATGACAGTTTTTGCTCACGATGTGAAATCAGTTGATAGACTATAAAAGTGCTTTTTGCAGACTTTCTGGACTAAAGAGTAATAATAACAAAAGTAAAATACTAACTTCAAGTTCATGTTAACATGATAAGCCATAAATATTATAATATCTCCTTCGGTAAAATAGTTGGTTTTCTTTGGTTTTAGGAGTATTTTTTTACCCTTGAAAGCGAGCTAAAAAATTTTGACATTCATAAGAGCAGAAATCTCACCAATCCACTAATGCGAACGTTGGCATGGACATATAAAGAAACCTTAAAGGTTGAGTACAACCCCACAAAATTGTTGATTTGAATCGATAGAGAAAAATGAAACAAGCACAACGCTGAAAATGTCATCAAAATCGAATGTACAATAAGAAAGTTATGATATTTATAAGTTTCGCTTATTTTTCACAAAGCAGTTTTATGCACGACAACTCTGTGGTATGCAAATGAGAGAGCCGATGATGTCCCTCACTCACTATTTATCATTTTTAATTGTTTGAATAATACAATATTTCAATTTTTCAGAAATGAAAAATAAGGACCAACTGGACTTAACCATAAACTGTTAAAATAATGGCAATTCCACATGTCCAGGGAGGAATACAATTTTGTTTCACTAAAAGGAGAAAATTAGAATTTTTCATATTTCAAAATAATAGAAATAGGGAGTGGGTTACGTCATCAGTCTGCTCATCTGCATACCGAGCAGGATGTGCATATTAATCAAGTGAAACTTTGAAATGTCATAACGTTCTTATTTTGTATTCAATTTTGATGAAATTTACATCGTCATTTACTGTACGGATTTTCCTCCTTTTATTCACGTCAACTTTTTGTTGGGGTGGACTTATATTTTTGGAAAGATTCAACTATTGAAGGCGTAAATCTATTCTTTAGAACAAAGTCCTTTATCGAGCATCCATTCCTGTTCCTAAATGGATTTATGAATCATTGGATGAATTAACTTTTGATTTCTTATGGAAAAGAAAGAAATACAAGATTAATAGGAATACACTGTATTCATACTATAAGGGGGAGGGAGGATAAAAGATTCTAAATTTTCCTGTGCATGTGAAATCGAATTATTGTGAATTCAGTTTTTTTTTTAAATAAAGATGAAGATGGAATGGAAACAGTAGTCTAATCTTCTCATTAAAAATTTGGATGGAGATTTGATATGTTGTATAACTATATACCAGGTTTATTAAAAGTATCAGCTTTCCAGTTTTACATGGACTTATTTAGGAGAGTAGGTAAAATGTAAAACATACGATATAGAATCGTCCTGAAACAAGGGGCGTCAAATTTATTTTCGACCGTGGGAGGGCGGGCATCTTATTCATATTTCGCGTTAATTCTTTAGTTAGATAAACATCAGTTTCATGATGACAAAAGTTATTTAATTTTCAAAAGTTTAGATTGAGATTCGTGCTCGCAAGGATGCCCTTTTGATAGTAATTAGGGCTATATTGATTTGACAATAAAAGCAAGCTTTACAAGTTAACATTTGAAAATTTGTCTTAACCGCTCGCTCGCTATACCCCCCCCCCTTGCGGAAAGACAAACCCTAAATGTATATCTTATAGGGTTGGCTGAATATAATCACGTTGATTAAAATCGTGATTTAAATCGCGATATAAAATAAAATCACTATAATTTTTTTTAAAAAATCATTGATTTTTATTTAAATCACTCCAATTGAAACATGTATACAAATTATTGATTTTTCTTTGTGTGTAGCAGTTTACGTTTTGTATTAAAAAAAAGAAAGATTCTATTAATTTATATCATCAGAACATGAATAAATCCTTCATATCTACTCAATGCAATTGCAATCCAGTCATTAATAAAACCAGGTTAATCTTGCAAAACCACAGATGTACGTTTGAATCACTATGATTTTTTTAAACAAAAATTTACATCACTTACATTGGAACATGTAAAAAAAAAATTTTTGGCGTAACTAAAGTAAAATACTAAAGTATTATTTTTTACACACAATATTTTTTTTAAAGATGTTGGTAGTTCTTTCTTATTTTGATCATTCACATGAACTACTTTTGCCATGTCAAATGGATGATGAATATTTGTCAATAGATTTTGCATTGTTAATCTTTTTTGCATTGATAATCCGTTATCAAACATCTGATACTTTCAACAAGGAAAGAAATATCAATGCAGTTAAAGCAGTGGCGGACCGTGACCCGGAGGAGACACAACATGGGGGGGGGGGGCACAGCATTGTTCATAGACAATGCAGTGCCCCCCATGCTTTGTCTCCTCCGGTTCACGGTCCGGTACTGAGTTAAAGGACAAGTCCACCTAAAAAAGTTGATTTGGAAAAAGGGGGAAAATCAAATAAGCAAAACACTGAAAATTTCATCAAGATCGGGTGTAAAATAAGAAAGTTATGACATTTTAAAGTTTCGCTTAATTTCACGAAACAGTTATTATGTACAGCCTGGTCGGTATGCAAATTGGCAGACTAATGACGTCTGCCACTCACTATTTCTTTTGTATTTTATCATATGAAATATTCTAATTTTCTCCTCCTTGTCAAGTGAAACAAAAGTTTTATTTCTCCCTGAACATGTGGAATTACCATTATTTTTAGTTTATGGTTTAGTTAAGTTGATCCTTATTGTCAAATCTGTAAAAAATGACATATTGTAATATTCAAACAATAAAAACAAAAGAAATAGTGAGTGATGGACATCATCGATTCTCTCATTTACATATCGCTGAGTTGTGCATTTAACTGTTTTGTGAAAAATAAGCTAAAATTAAAAAGGTCATAACTTTCTTATTTTACATCCGATTTCGATGAAATTTGGAGCGTTATCTTTTTTAAAATTATCTCTATCGAATCAATTTAGCAATTTTCTAGGGTGGACTTGACCTTTAAAGTCACAATATGTAACTTCTTTTAAGTCACTGTTGGCTCATTTCATTCTCAGTTGCAGTGCAACAAATCTAAACAGAAATTTTGCATCTGCATCAATTCATGGAGAGCTTCGTAAATATTCAATTTGCTAACTGAATTTAATGCTACATATAAGCATTTCAAATAAGTAGCAATCAGTATCAGTTAGAAGCTGTGTCAGATTGAAAAAAATACTTCGTTTGTAATACACATGAAGCTTTGCTGCAGTTTTTTATCCTTTGAGAGAAAAGTATTCAATCTCAATATGTTTTTGCTTCTTCTTTATGTATCACCAGTGGCGTTCCGTGGGTCACGGCATGGGGGGGGGGGGCACCAGCAAAAATTTAGAGCCGCGCTCAGTTTCCAGGTATCCTGACCTAAGATATTTTAAAGACATGCAGTGCCAATAAACGGATATGTATCTCACTGATTAAATAATGCGAGCGCGAAGCGCGAGCTGAAAATGTTTGATATTCAGAGCTAAAGAGGAACATTATGAGCAAATTTTTGGAATTACGATACGTATACTGTTTCGCTAAACAAACAATGCGACCGCGAAGCGCGAGCTAAATGATTTGTATATATTGACCAGGGAAATTTTAAGGACTATATTTTAGAATCCATTAAGAGTATACATATCTCACCATAGTCATCTCATGCTAGTGCCACCCTTTGCTGATTTTTTTAGACTTACATCTAAACACAGTCATGAAGCACCTTTTGAAGTCATTGTTATCATGATTATCATACGCATCTTACTAATCAAATACTGCAAGCGCGAAGCGCGAGCTGAAAATTTAGAAAATCCAGACCTTAAAGAGGGGCACTCTAAGGCTTGTTTGTAGGAATTCCCTAAGACTGTACGTATTTCACTAACCAAATGATGCAAGCGCGAATCGCGAGCTGAATTTTTTGTATATATGACCCCATCATGGATATTTTAAGGACTATATTTTTTAAGGAATCCATTAAGAATATACATATCTCTCCTTGGTCATCTAATAGTGCCATCCTTTGCTGATTTTCTTAGAATTACATCTAAACACAGTCATGAAGCACTTTTTGAAGTCATTGTAATCATGATCATCATACGCATCTCACTAATCAAATACTGCAAGCACGAAGCGCAAGCTGAAAATTTAGGAAATTTGGACCAGGGGGGCGTTTCATGAAAGGACTTGTCGGACGTTTTATCCGACAAGTCCCATTTTATCCGACAGTTACCATAGGAACAGTGCCTCTAAGCCAATCAAAATCGTGGAAAGATGTCAGATCTCTGACAACTTGTCGGATGAAAATATTGATGAAACGCTCCCCTGATTAGGGGCATTCTAAGGCTTGTTTGTTAGAATTCACTCAGACCCTACGTATATCACTAACCAAGTGATGCAAGCGTGAAGCGCGACCTGAAAATTTTTTGACATTCAGAAGAGCAGAAATCTCACCAATCCACTAATGCGAACGTTGGCATGGACAGGAAATGATTTATATTAAGACCTTAAAATAAGGCAATCACTTAAGTCATGAAAAAGAAGAATATGTCACTACATAAAAACAATAATAACTCGAATTGCGGGAAATATATTTGTTGTATATTGACTTGAAAACAGGATGTTTTAGTACAACAAGATTATACATCTCGTTAGACAGTCTACGCGAGCACCAGGAACAATGAAGACACAATGTTAGTAGCAAATCATGTTCATAAAGTTATGAAAAAAATGCTTCTTATGTAATTTTATATAACATAATATAATATAACATTATAATGAACAATAATTTCTTCTTTCCCCACTACGTTTCTTTTCCCTTTTCCCTCTTTTTCTCCTTTTCCCCGATTTTTTGCCAGCCGATGGGGGGGGGGGGCACGTGCCCCCCTTATTTACGCCACTATGTATTACACATACCTTTCTGTAAATAAATTGCTGTTAAATTGCCACAAAAAAAAACAAATCACAATAACCGTACACCCTAAATGACTAAAAAATACATGATCTTCATTCCTTGGCCTGAAAATACAATTTTTTTCTTTCTTTTTGAGAATTTGAATCTCTGAGTCATGGATTTCTTCCAAATAAACTGATCCTCATTTATGTTAAGAGCTTTGAATATGTGAACACCAACTTTACTGCATTCCCTGTACCAAGACAGTTCCTCAACTGGGATTGAACCAGTCAGTAGGAGCTCTCTACATTACGTACACCCGAGTATACAGACACAGCAGACAAGTCAGCTTGACTGGATTTAATTATGAAATAGATTGTTAAAAACAATTTTAGTAGTGAATTGTATGATTTTAACATCGATGTCAGTCAGGGTTACATTTTTGATGTTTGTGCTTTGTTAAAAAATAATTGTTAAAAAAAAATTAAGAAAAACAATCTGATTTAAATCAAATAAATCCTTTTTGTTACTAAAAAAAAATTCGCCAATCCTGAAATCTTATCAAAATCAGAAATCATTTGAAAAAGGCGTTACTCAACTTAATTGATACAAAACACACTTCGACTTCACGCAGATCTTTTTACCAAATTTACCATTTTGATATATAAGTGCCCCATTTGGGCTTCCCCCCCACCTCAAACGAAAGTACGTACTACTGTACCACCCCTGCCATCCCATCCTCATAACAGCATCGGTGTTTCTACACCCCCCCCTCACCACGCATGCCCTTTCGGTTTTCCCTACTTCGTCACATATTTTTTCAGTTTTCGGATCAACGGTCGAACCTTCGGAATAAAGAACCTTATTTCATTTTCGGACCAACGAACTTTCGGAATGATGAACCTTCGGAAAATGTCTCAAATGTTCTGATTAAACAACCCTTTTTTTCGTTAACGGATTAACGAGCATCGAGGTTTTGGCAATTTACGTGATTCGGAATTGCGAGCCTTCGGAATTACGGACGGTATGCCCTAAGTACATCGTACGGAGGTCGTGGGGAAAACATGCGATATCCCCACGGAGATCGTACTTTGCACATTATGTTAGTACTGGAAAGCACACAATGTCCCATAGTGTGTGCCTCAGTGTGTTCACAGTTTGGAACACAATGGGAAATCGCCCCTACACTGTTAGTCGTAAGCATTTCAAACCACATTTTCACGATACACATTATCACCTAATTAACTATGACGTTGAACAAGCTGTAAACAGGCACGATGTTATGGTGTCCACACTGTTGAATTTGAGCATTAACAATGCAAATGGAATTTTCTCGTGGTCCATCTGTGAACACACTATGATCACACTATGTGACACTGGGCCTTTTTACACATGAATCCTGAATGATATAATAATGATGATTGTAATTCGTCCATAATATGGAAGCATGAGACCGTCAAAAACACGGATATACGTCGTGTCGTAATTCAATTACGTAGTGTAGTAATTCGAATTACTACACGACGTAAATAATTACGTAGTGTAGTAATTCGAATTACTACACGACGCAATTCCGAATTACTGCCCAACGATTTAATGTCATGACGTTAAATGAATTATTGTCGCTACATCAAATAATTAAGGTCGTGTAGTAATTCGAATTACTACACGACGTAAATAATTACGTAGTGTAGTAATTCCAATTACTACACTACCTAAAGAATTACGTCGTGTAGTAAATAATTACTACACGACGTAATTCCGAATTATTGCTCAACGATTTAACGTCATGACGTTAATGAATTAGTGTAGTGACGTTAAATCAACCAATGAGACCGTTCGTTATATGAGCGCAATGCGAAGAGCTGAGACTACAGAGTATTGTACAGGAACGTACCGGCAGGAAGTTAGTTGGATGTTCGATATTCGATATTCAAACTGTGAAGTTGGTTTGATATTTAGGTTCGATCTTCAAGCGCCTGTGAAGCTGGACCAATATTTTTTTTTGGTCTGAAATCTCAATTTTGTTTCCGTTCGCGCTTCGCGCTCGCAACAATTGTATAGTTGTATACCCATCCTGTTCATGATTACAAAAAGTGCTTAGAATGTCCAGATATCATCCCCGGATATCAAAGCTTTTCGGCTCGTGAGATATCATCTTTATGGACCAATTAATGCAAACTGCTAGTCCTTAACAAGTCCCTTTTCAAGTCAGTAGAGACTACATGTATATTTGAAATTAAATTAGCTTGCGCTCCACGCTCTGTTTAAAAAAAAATTGTGTGTCACCCTCCCCCTGGCCCAAAAATTTATTCTCCTCCTAGGTTAAAAACCCTGGTGCCGTCATTGCCACGGATCCGATCCGCATAGCACTGCCCCCCAAAAAATGTTCTACAACCGAGAACAATAGGAAATGATAAAAGGAAAAAAAGATGAAAGATACGTCATTTTATGCATACCATGTCAAAATCAAATATCAGAGTTAAAGGTGTTTTTTTTCTCGCTGGCCCGAGACTTATCATTAAGCAAATTTTTGCTGCATGCGCCATTGTTCTTATCACCCATTGAACTTCACCCTAATGCTCGGGGCACAATCATAAAATATCCTGTTCATACTATGACCCCTCCGTTCTCCCTTCTCTTTCTCTCCCGTTCCCCCTCCTTTTCTTTCCTATCTCCCCCTTTCGCTTCTCTCTCTCTCTCTCTCTCCTATTATGTATTCTCTCTTTCCTTGTTTTTTTTTTTTACTCTATCCACTGGCGGCACCAAGAGATTAGTCAGGACTGTGGTTCCCCATGCTTGAAATATTCCGTTTTGTCAATTTTAGCCCCCTATTAATGTACATGCGCCGGGTAACCGAGTCAAGTTGTACAAGTTAGGATAGGTGGTTACCCCGGAAAGGCCGTCGGGATATTCCTGGGGGCCCCTTGGAAAAAAAATGCGATAAATAGCCCTTTATTCCTTTAATTTTGTTAATTTGAGCCCCCTAAATGTGCATGCACCGGGTCAAACTAGTGTTTATATGGTTGCCCGAGTCGAGTTTTACAAGTAAGGATACGTGTTACCCCGGCTAGGCCGTCGGGGTATCCCTTGGGGCCCTTGAAAAAAATTCTTGCCCTTTTATTCACTGATGTTTGTCCCCGAAATGTCCTCGTACTTGGGCAAGCCAGTGTTGTTATGGTTGCCCGAGACGTGGTGCACCTGTTAAACCCCTTAGCTTTCAAACCCCCGGAATATTTGAATATCGAATATTGGTCCAGCTTCACAGGCGTTTGAATATCGAACCTGAATATCAAACCAACTTCAGTTTGAATATCGAATTATCGAACATCCAACTATCTTCCTGCCGGCACGTTCCTGTACAATACTCTGTAGTCTCAGCTCTTCGCATTGCGCTCATATAACGAACGGTCTCATTGGTTGATTTAACGTCACTACACTAATTCATTTAGCGTCATGACGTTAAATCGTTGAGCAGTAATTCGGAATTACGTCGTGTAGTAATTATTTACTACACGACGTAATTCTTTAGGTAGTGTAGTAATTGGAATTACTACACTACATAATTATTTACGTCGTGTAGTAATTCGAATTACTACACGACCTTAATTATTTGATGTAGCGACACTAATTCATTTAACGTCATGACATTAAATCGTTGGGCAGTAATTCGGAATTGCGTCGTGTAGTAATTCGAATTACTACACTACGTAATTATTTACGTCGTGTAGTAATTCGAATTGCTACACGACGTAGTTATTTACGTCGTGTAGTAAATTGAATTACGACACGACGTAGATCCGTGTTTTTGACGGTCTCCTGCTTCCATACTTTAAATCACCGGACCTTTCACACGGAAAAATCGTACCGTAGATTGAATGAAACTTAACTGGGATTCACTACCAGAATAGAATTTGAAATTGGGATTGTTCGTGATTAGCATTCGTGATTCTAGTTTGGTTTAACACATGCTATAAATTCGTCATTATAGCCCTATTTTACACTGGAATCATCATTCAAATTACGATTTTTTTACCGAGTGAAAAGGCGGTTACACTGTAAAAACTGACACCAATTGGTGTTAATAGAAGACCACACCCTGAAGTGTTAAAATAACACCCTAGAGATTGAACATAACACCAAAGAGTGTAAATGCAATAGGTGTAAAACTAACACCACCAATTTAACACCGGTGTAAAATAACTGGTGTGGTCCTCTATGTACACCGGTTAACACCACATTTTTTGCTGTGTAGTGGTCTTTCCAGCATGCCCATACTTGTGCGAAGTATTTTCTATATACCTATCCACTTCATTTGGTAATTCTATGAACAATGGGTTTCTTTTCCTAAGAACAAAACTGTTGAGAAAAAGTATGGGCCTTTTCACACGTAAATCCTTGTAATGATTCACTCGTGAATCATCATTGTAATCGTGTCTGTGATGAGCGTTCATGATTCTAATCATGTTCTAATTTGGTTTCACCCGTAATAAAATTTGTCATTAGCCTTATTTTTCACAGGAATCATCATTCAATTTTTTTCACCGTGTGAAAGGGCGGTAAGTCATACTCGTTTCTCAGCTTCGCGTGCCACATCTTTGGTATATCTTTTGTAAAAATTACTCAAAAGAACAAAACTGGTACAATTCCATTAAAACAAAAATTTAAAATATCGGTCTAAAGAGTAATTCAAGAATGTAATTAATTTTGAATGATTTTGTCTCTGATTAAGTAATACCTTTTTAATGGACATCCTTTTTTTTCATCTAGTTACACTCTATAAGAGCTAAATTAGCACTTCATTTTTTAGAGTGCACTTGCCTAGATTCATCTTTAAATTAATCTTTCAGGCCAGAGGCGGATCCATAATTTTCCAAGGCGGGGGGGGGGGGTGGGGGGAGGGTGAAAAGAAACACTAACAAGTCCCCAAAGGTATTGACTCCCAATTAATGGCGATTTAGTTCAGAACTAATTTGACAAGCCCCCGCCTTAATTGCGCATACAAGACATCATTTCCCTAATTAATATTTGTTATATCTCTCAAGGGGGGTGGGAGGCAAGGACCGGTTGTGCCCCTACCTGGACCCGCCACTGTTGAGGAAATTGCAATGATGTATCTGTATGTAGCTTATCTTGGCTCAATAACTTCCATTGTGCGCTTTTATAGGGTCTGAAACCTTATCCCCCTAGACTAGTAGTTCATTAAAAATTGATAAAAGCTTTATGTTCAGGCACGGCACTACAGCAAAGGCGGCCTCCACTTTGATTTTTTAATTAGTGAAAAACATATAAGAAAGAGGAAAAACAGAAGAAAATGAGAAGAAAAGGAAGAATGAGCGTTATTCTTTGATCGTGCCACTCTTGAAAACCTCTATATCTAATTGGAAATTTTCCCGGCATCAACCTATTTTATGCCTAAATCTTTTCCCATTAAATAAAATCATCCAATTTTACTGAGCTTATACCTCAGTCACATTCCCCCTACGGCGAGTCGAAAACAGCCTCTTATTTTTTTTTGTACCAGCTACGTATGTGGTTTGATTAAAAATGAATAAAACTGCTGTTTTTGACGCGCCTAACGCCCCCTCCCGATTAAGGAAAATGTGACTGAAGTATTAATTTGTTGTACAAAGTACCTTCTCCGCCATCTATTTCAACTGGTCATTCCATGGATAAGTACAGATCGCGGTATTGCAAGTCGACAACTAGGTCTGTGTTGTCGCGAGAAGAATATCTGAAGATGAAGTCCTGTACTCTTTGTTGGATGTTTCCAGGGCGCATTTTCGGGATTTTTTGTCTACTTACTTTTTCGTTTTTAATGGACCATTTTGTGGTATGTATACCCACTTGCCCTGATAAATGCACGTGCCCGGCCCGCTCGGTCATCTGCTCCAGCAGGTTGTTGACTTCAGTACCATCTTCCAATGTTTCAAGTGATATTGACAAGTTCATCTTAGATAATAATAAGATCAGCATCATTGAGGATGACATATTCTCCTCATTTTCGTATCTTCGCCGATTGAGTCTTGGCTACAATACAATTTCTAGTTTGGAACCACTAGCTTTTCAGGGACTTCACCGCCTATATGATCTCATTCTCAGGAATAATCGTATTGTTGATATATCAGCCTTACGTAATCTACCGAATCTTTTTCTCCTCGACCTCGAATCAAACTTCATACGTAATCTTGAACCAGAGGATTTTCACGACGTCGCCAATGTCAAACCATTGGTTCTTAAGTTATCTTTCAACTTCATTACAAAGTTATCTCCATTGTCACCACCTATGACTTGTCTCAAAGTCTTATCTAACTGCTTGATAAACTTCGACCTTCATGAAATTGTTCATGTAAATGAATTAAATGAGATAAATCTAAGTAATAACAAAATTACTTACCTACCTGACCTCAGTGGATTGATTTCGCTCAAAGTTCTTATCCTCTCTGGAAACCCAATTCAGGCGATATTCCCTTCTACAACCGTTCCTCAAAGTTTGTACTTAGTAGACATAAGATATGCCAATCTTTCGGCTGTCCCAGAATCATGGGTCAGCAAGAATAGCAGCATCACTCAATTGTTTCTTGACGGAAATTATTTGAAAACTACACCCAATATGGTACAGAATGAAAACGTAAATATCCAAATTCTGTCCTTGAATGCAAACCCTCTTCAAGAAGAACAGGACTCTCTTCAAATCTCAGATGCTCGTGTGAGTAACACATTCACACTGGACTTGTGTTTGATGCCTAATCTTCAAAGATTGTATCTGATCAACTATAAGATAGAAGAACTCCACATTTCTGATAATTGCATTAACGACAGTAGGATAAATGATGATCATGATAATCCACACAGTCTCAGGATTTTGTACCTCGATCAGAACTCTATTATAGATATTACGTTTCTTAGGAAACTCCCTCGTTTAGAGATTTTGTCTTTGTCTCATAACAAAGTTCAGACTGTAGATTGGGAACGCTCTGATCAACACAACAGACTTCGACATATTTCACTGTCTCATAACCAACTTCAAATTCTTGAGAATTTCACGAGACTTGATGTCCTTAGACATTTAAATGTATCTTACAACCAGATTCGGATGGTCAAGAAGGAAGCATTTCAGGGTTCGACTGATTTGATGCAGTTGGATATGCGAGGCAATTATCTGATGACTATCCCTGACTTGTCGAATTTACCTAGAATTATTTATCTTGATCTCAGTGAAAATTTCTTGGAATGTATCCGAAAACAAGATTTGAATAATCTAACCAACTTATCGTATTTTAGTGTAGCATATAATTTCATCAGCAATGTTTCGATTTCAAATTCTGAATATTTTATCAAGTTAAACTTGCAAAATAATTTTCTAACCTCTTTGAATGAAATCGGAAAACCAAAATATTTGAATATTGATGGTAATATGATTTCTAATTTTCGTTTCCGGTTTGGTGATGAACTACCGCCTATTCCAGAGGGAGAAGTTTCACGCAGCAGACCGACGAATATGAGCATTCCCTTGACAACTGAAATATTTCATTGTTCCAACAATCGCATTTTATCTTTGGAAAGAAGCTCGATTTGCTTCAATGCAAGTTATGAGCAATGTGACTTTGCATGTCATCTAAATTATGTGTACCTCGATTGGAACATGATACGATATATTTCCGCCGATGTTTTCAATCCTTGTAGAATTTTCATTTTGTCACTTGAAGGGAATCCGATTCACCAGCTACCAAGTGAGTATTTCACCAATCTGACTAATCTTTATTTATCTCACTCAAATCTATTGACTCTATCATATTCATTGACGGTAAAAAGTACATCTCTTCTAGTGTTGTCAATGAACAACATCCCGATGTTCAGGAACTTATCTGACAACATCAGCTTTGATTTATCTACGTTATCTTTTCTGTTCCTTAGTGAAAACGGTATGATCGATTTTCCTAAGATAACAGCCCCTGATCTTGATAGTCTGGATCTTAGTAAGAATGAAATCAAATTTTTAACACAAGAAGTGTTTGAAGGTATTCCAAGGATCCGCTGTATTGATTTGAGTAGCAATCACATTAAGAGTATCACTGCTGACACTTTTGTGACTAGCATTTACATCAGAGAGCTTAATTTGGAAAACAATCAGATTCATCACATCAGTGAGTCTGCGTTCATCAACCAAAGGGGTGGATTCATTCTACGACTTGGAAACAACCATCTCGTATCGATTCTACCAAGTAGTCTACCTGTTCTCTCGCGGACCGTCTACCTTGATCCAAACCCATGGAACTGTGACTGCGAATCAACATCGATTAAAAGATGGCTCTTGCTATCAGGTGTCAATCTGTATCAGTGTATGAACCCATTGTATTTGAAGAATATGAGTCTTGTGAGTCTGAATGAGACAGGTTTGTGTCACGATGAGTATGGTGACTTCAAGTCTACGGTGACCCAAACCAGTCTTAGTATGTCTAGTGGAGTAAATAGAATTCTTTGTAGCTACCGTCTAAAATCATCCTGGGCATTATTACTATCTTCATACTTGTCTCTGTCAGAATTATCATAATTGTCTATAATGAGTGTGTTTGTTACGTACTGTCAATGCAAATCGCTTTGAAAATAAAGGCTATATACATATATTTAGTACGCTTATCCTTTGAATATAAAACAAATAACTTATCATTGACAAAACGCAAATATGTTTGGTCCACTGACTATATTGACTGAGTATGCAGTTGACAATTCGCAACTTTCCACCAGACCGATGCTTAAACTCATCAAAAGATGTTTATGAACAAAACAGTAAGCATCTTCGAACAGGCAATTCGTCAGCTAATCGACATCAAATATCAATGAGTTTTTGTTCAGCGACGTACGGAGATTTCAGGTTACACGGGCCAACCCATTCACAATTTTTATATTTGATATTGCTGATTGACAAAAATGAATGGATATGATTGACAATCTAACACTGACTCTAGGGAGGATACCTACTGAACTTCCTCTTTTCCAAATTGGAAAGATAAATCACTAGTTGGAAATATTTTTTTACTAGTGGAAGAATTAAGGCCGTTTTCCTCTCTCAAGTGATGAATTTGATCCTGTTAGGTTTAGTCTTCATAAATGCCGATTTATTTTTAAAATGAGCCGGTCGAGGTACGCTTTTCTGGTCAGATATGGAATCTTATTATTATTACTAGTAGTAGTAGTAACAGTAGTAGTAATAGTAGTAGCAGCAGAAGTAATAAGTGTTAACAATACCAGCCAGCTGGTTATGATCCGCATATAAACACATCTCCTGGTTCTCCACTATATATATATATATATATATATATATATATATATATATATATACATTAATATCTTTTAGATATTCAGATCTAAAAAAGACATTACAAGCAAATTTTTATAATCATCATACGTACCTGTCTCGCTAAACAAACAATGCGAGCGCCAAGCGCGAGCTGAAATTTTCGTATTGACCCCAAACAGAGACATTTTAAGGACAATATTTTAAGGAATCCATACATATATCATCATGGTTATCTAATGCGAGTGCCAAGCGCTTGCTGATTTTGCTAGAATTACATCTAAACACACGAAACACCTTTTGTAGTAATTGTAATCCGGATTATCATACTCATCTCACTAATCAAATAGTGCGAGTGCAAAGCGCGAGCTGAAAATTTAGGAAATTTTGACCCGAATAGGATCATTCAAATGCTTGTTTGTAGGAATTCACTAGACCATGCGTATTTCACTAACCGAAAAATGCAAGCGCGAAGCGCGAGCTGAAATTTTTTTATATTCAGATTAGAAAAAGGAACATTTTAAGGACTGATTTTAAGAATTCACGAAGAACAGACATTTATCATCAATTCACGAATGCGAACGTAAGCATGGAAGGAAATGTTTTATATTAAGACCTTAAAATGGGGCAATAACTTTAAGAAGTCATGATAAAGGAGCATATGTCACTACATAAAACAATAATAACTCGAAGTGCGAGGACATTTTTGGTGTATACTGACTTGAAAACGGGAGGTTTTGTACAACAGGATTATATATCTCGTTAGACAGACAATGCAAGCACCAAGAACAATGAAGACATAGGCCCTTAGCAAATAATGTTTAATAAAGTTATGAAAAACTGTTTCTTATGTAATATAACATAACATAACTATGATGAACAATTATTGCTTCTTTCCTGCTACGTTTCTCCTTTTCCCCGTTTTTTGGGACAGCCGATGGTAGTTACGCCACTGGGTGTAGTGGGGGGGATGGGTGGTATTGCATGAACTTGGTACAATAACTCCAAAAGTTTTAATGTAAAAGTACGATGTAATGGTTTACTCTTTATGTTGTAAACGTATAGTGATTATCAAACTCTCTTTATCATATTATTTAATCATCATTATTGCTATTATTCATTTTACATGACTCTATTTGAATCAAAAGTCATTATGCCTCCTTCGCAATTTTCTTTGAAATAAACAATAAGGTGGGAGTTTATGTTTACACACACTCACATTATGTACAAGGGTATATGTATAATTATATACACTCATACACACACACACGGGCATATATTAAGATAGGGCTTTGAGAAACTTGCCAGAAACAAAGTTCTGTAATCAAACGAAAAAGGGACAGGAGAAAGAGAAAAATAGATAAATAAGTAAATAATGAGTAATGAGTAAATAATAAGTAAATAATTATTTTTTCAATAACATGTCAAAATCTACAAGATAAAATTTTCAATTTTAAAAAGTTAACATTTCCGTTCCCTGGATTCACTCGCACACAAACGCACCCGCACACACACACTCACCCATACGATGGAACGCTGTAAAAACTTGCAATAGATGGCGCCGGTAGCATGGTAGGTAGTCACACCACTGCAAACCTCTGCTTGGTATCCCCTCTTCAAATTGTTTTTACTCACTCATGCGTGAATGAGAAATAAGTAAGAAATTTTAGCTAAAAGAGGAGATTCTAAACCTTATAATGGTAGGTTATTTGTCTAATTCATTTGTTATTAAGTTATGATGAATCATCGATAAATCTCGATTTCTTTTTTGTGGGACGCACTATGTTTATAAATCGTGAAACAGATGAAAATAAGAGAATAATACATGTGATCTCTCATTAAATATATATGTATGTGTATATATATATATATATATATATATATATATATATATATGTATATATACATATATGTGTGTTGGGTGCAGAAACGGACCGTGACCCGGAGGAGACAAAGCATTGGGGGGCGCCTGTGAACAATGCTGTGCCCCCTCAATGTTTTGTCTCCTCCGGGTCACGGTCCGCCACTGGTTGTGTGTGTGTGTGAGGGTGTGTTCGATGATGTGTGTGGAGGTGCCGTGGCCGAGTGGTCTAAGGCGCCTGGCTATATACTTGGAAAGTCCGGAGTTCGATCCCTGGCCGCGGCACCTATGCCCGTGAGCAATGCATTCAATCTACAATGTAGTCGATTTGACATTTTCCGAACCTAGAAAAGTTTTTTCCGATGAAGTTTTTTTTCTTGATTCGTGTTCATATGGGGTCCTAGAACAAATTCAGCTTGGTTGCCCAAAGTTGCCGTTTGGGCAATTTTGCTAATTTGCATAAATCTAAAATGGCCGCCAGATGCCATCTTCAAAACCTAACTTTTGAACCCCTGTCCACAAAATGATGAGTAATGACTCGTTTTAGGGGTTTAGAGATGTGTAGAACCGTTTTCTGTAATCAATTTTGCAATATAAGGTCATCCTCAGGTCAAATCCAAGATGGCCGCCATATGCCATCTTGAAAAATTGACCTTTGTTCCCCTTGCCCAAAAATGACGAGTAATACCTCTATTTAGGGGTTTTGGGGTGTGCAGAATCTCTTTCTGCTTTCTATTTTGCAATATAATGTCATCTTCAGGTCAAATCCAAGATGGCCGCCATATGACGCCATCTTGTAATATCAATTGTTGAACCCTTTGCCCCAGAATCATGAATAATAACTCTATTCATGAGTCACTTGGTATGTTGATTCAATTCATGCAGTTATTTTGCACAAAGGATAATCTTCAGATCAAATCCAAGATGGCCGCCAACCGCCATCTTGAAAAATTACTGTCCGAGGCTTATAAGTGTTAGAACTAATAAAGGGATTTCAGTAAGAATACTCATTTCTTTTATTAATTCTCAAGTTCAAGGTCAAGGTGAAGTTACATCTTAGATGTCAGATTTCAACATTAATTGCTCAACTTAGAATGAATCCTCTTTAGGTATTAGGGCTATGATCCATTTCGAGTGTATTTTTATTTTTTCAAGGCCCATCCATACCTTTGTACTGAAGAGGATTTTAGGTCCTTATTTGAATTTGAAGGTGTTTTATCAATATCTTTTTCTAAATGAATGTGTCCAGTGATTGGTAGGCATCAATTCGCCTTAAAACACGATGGTGTAGCGCTAGGCCTTACATTTTCGAGAGTGACTATAGAGCTCCACTCTAGAGTGGCAGTCTCTAGAGCAAATTTTTACAGATGAAGGAGGATGGCGCTGAGACACGTTTATATAGAGATGCTGTGCGAGCCTTCCCCCTCGGACTTTTGGTCTGCCAATAAGCATTCCGATTTTTTTCTGACGTCTTGACCCCTGTACTTAGTAGCTCTCCATAGAATATGGCGACTATCATCTACACCTTCATAAGTGTGTCTATGCCGGCAAGTTTTGTCATGTTCGCAGGTGTCTTTATAACGGAGGTGTGATCTACCGATGGGGTGAGACCAATCACACAGCTCACCTTACCTTGGCGAATCCAAGAAGGGATTCGCGAAGGTTTCATGCGGCAAACATGCCCCAACCACTTGAGGTGCCTTTGACTAAGGAGCGAGAATAAGCTTTTGATGCCAGCACGTGCGCTAAAGGGCCTCTGTATTTTTCACTTTGTCCTGCCGTTTAACGTGCATGATACATCCGAGGCAGCTGACATGGAAGGTGTTTAGCCACTTTTCTTGGTCGGCGTACGTTTTCCAGGACTTACTTCCGTGCAGGAGCTTGGCCATGACTGTGACAGATTTTACAATCCTGATGCTTATATGCTTGTCCTGTGCAAGGGGGCAAGAGACATATAGTCGGTCCAAGGTAGGTGCGGAGTTCACCACAACCAGACGAGTGTGTGCTGTTGATATACATATCTGGAGGACAGTCGGTGTCTTGAGTCTATCAAGATTTTTGACTGTCTCAAACCCCTTACATGCACAGGACAGACAGTTGTTATATATGACTAGGTCTTGTACTCCCACTTCTTGAGAGGGGCGACATCGTTTCCGTAAAACATTTCACGAATGAGAACAATCCTGACCGTGGAACAGTCTTGGGGGAGCCTATCTTCTGCAGGATGCTAAAGAGTGCACTCCTGCTTACCAAGTCAATGGCTCTTGTCAGGAGGAAAAATCCAATAATAATTATAAAGGAAGTTAATAAGTTAACATTTTTTTTGAAAAAAAATACGGAGAAATCACTTTTTAATTGAAATAATACTTTAAAGTCATCTCACTGGAAAAGTATGGTTGCACAGAAATAAAAAAGGATCAAAACCCCCGAAATCATAGCCCAAACCTTGGTTAATGACGAAATCTATCAACCATCTGACCATCTTCGACATGACTTGACCTCGAACTAAAAATGGAGTGATTAAAAGAAATAAATCGTTCTCACTGCCGAAATCCCCTTACATGAACTCCAATACATAACAACAACCTTATTAGGGAGAGCACTTCTTCAAGGTTCAATAGTCTCGGAAGTAGTTTTTTTTTCTTAATATGGCGTTTAGTGGTCATGTTGGATTATTTTGACCTGGAGATGATCCTATATTGCAAAATTATTTTCAGAAATGGAATCAACATACCAAATAACTCACGAAAAGAGGGATTATTCATGATTCTGGGACAAAAACTTGAGAATTAAAAGAGGAAATGAGTATTCTTACTGAAATCCCTTTACATTAGTTCTAACACGTATCAGCCTCGGAAAGTAATTTTTCAAGATGGCGGTTGGCGGCCACCTTGGATTTGATATGAAGATTATCCTTTATGCAAAATTACAGCATGAATTGAATCAACATACCAAATGACTCACGAATAGAGTTATTATTCATGATTATGGGGCAAAGGGTTCAAAAGTTGATATTTCAAGATGGCGTCATATGGCGGTCATCTTGGATTTTACCTGAAGATAACATTATATTGCAAAATAGAAAGCAGAAAGAGATTCTGCACACCCCAAAACCCCTAAATAGAGGTATTACTCGTCATTCTGGGGCAAGGGGATCAAAAGTCAATTTTTCAAGATGGCATCTAGCTGGCAGCCATCTTGGATTTGACTTGAAGATGACCTTATATTGCAAAAATGATTACAGAAATCGGTTCTACACATCTCTAAACCCCTAAAACGAGTTATTACTCATCATTTTGTGGACAGGGGTTCAAAAGTTAGGTTTTGAAGATGGCATCTGGCGGCCATTTTTCGATTTATGCAAATTAGCAAAATTGCCCAAACGGCAACCAAGCTGAATTTGTTCTAGGACCCCATAGGAACACGAATCAAGAAAAAAACTTCATCGGAAAGAACATTCTAGGTTGGTGTATTGAGCCTATGAGACTGTCAAATCGACTAATGCTCTTTTATCCTGCTTTGAAATAAATGGAAATGCTGTATGCATTATTGGTAACTAGGTGTGCACTTGTTTAAAAAAAAGGATTTTATATATATATATATGAATATATGTATGAATATATATAATGTTTGTATATATATATATATATTGTAAAGAAATGGATGAAGAGAACAATGGTAGACGTAGCTTAAGTCAAGGTTCCCCAGAGCTATCTACCCTTTGGAAAATTGGTTATGCCGAAAAAATGTCTCTGCCGGGAATCGAACCCGGGCCCCCAGCTTTGAACGCCGGTGCCTTAACCACTAGACCACAGAGACGGGCTAGTGGCCGACCGAGATCCGATTGACCGTCAGAAAGACAGATTTTCGACACTATACCAATTACCTTTGTCGGGTGAAGGTGGCTTTTGAACAATGACAAGCCGTCATATACATGTATAGCTTCACACATTTATTTATATATATATATATGTGGGTGTGTGTGTGTGTGTGAGGGTGTGTTTGTATTTTTCCTCCTGTTAATATGTTGAAGGTTTTGCTTATGTAAGTTGCAAACCTGTTGAAACATATCGAAAAGGTATACAATGTACAACATGTCACACATGGGCCGTGCACATTGCTTGTGTAGATGTCAATAGGAATGACCACGATAATCCTTCAAATGAGTTCTCAAACTGAGAATGTCCAAAATTTTTATTTTTATACTTGCCTCAGTAATGAAACAAGTTCACAAATTCCTGAATGATAATTAAGCGACAATCATTCAGAATTTCATCACCTCTTTTCAACTAATACAGCTCTCTTGAACTTACATTAACTGACGATACCCCTGAACATGAATAATGGTTCTACCACAGAACTTGTCTGTAAGAGCATTTAGTTCAATAGGCCAATGTGTTCTGCTCACTAAAATGAACTATTTAGGCATGTCTCCCAAAGTAATAGATTGATGTAGGGATTATTTAAGATCGCAAGAGCAGTATGTTAGTTTAAATGGAGTTAAGTCTCAAATAAAACCAAGTGTGGAATTCCACAAGGATCAATAATTGGTCCGACATTGTTTGCTTTTTATGTCAATGATTTTCCCCAATTCTGTGCAACATTCTCAGGTATAGTTTTATGCAGATGACACGTGTTTATACTATAGGAATACAAATCCTGAACATGATCAACGTTCACTCAATGAAGACTTAAAAAATAAGTTTCACAGTGGCTGGCCTCTAACAAGCTTAAATTAAATGTAAGTGTGAATATATGGTAATTTGTTCCTAACAGAAATTTACAAAAAGTTGCATCCTACTATGAATATTACTTAAATTCTGCAAATCATTCCAAGTGTTTGCTCATGCAAACATCTCGGTATGATTATTGACGAAAACATTGATTGGAATTTGCACGTTCAGTCTGTTTGAAGAAAAGTGGCCTTGGATTCGAAACTTTATTTCACAACAGCAGGCAACCTTATTTTATGAATTAATGATTCAGTGTTATTTCGATCAGTGTGATAGTGTATACAGTAATTCAAGTGTAACTCTTCTAGGTAAGCTACATATGTTATAAAATAGGGCTGTAAGGTCAGTCTTGAAACTCAAGCCTCGTTCTTCCACTAACTAATCATTCATAATACTCAAGTTAGATAATGATAACAACAAAGTTTAGAAAAGGGGAGGCAATAATAATGCATAAAATACATCGATCTAATGCACCACGATATCTTTTAAACAGATTTCAAATTCAGAGAAGTAATTATAATACCAGAAAAATTTTGACATTCCAATTGTACAAAAACAAATCTATGCTAAGGAGCCTTTCGTTCACTTAAAACTAGCGCGACCCATTGAACAGGGGCGCGTCGTGGTCTAGTGGTTCTGACTCTCGTCTTTCAAACAGAGGGTGGTAGATTCGAATCATATAGACGTGGCGTGTTCTCCTTCAGCAAGAATTTATCCACACTGTGCTGCACTTAACCCAGGTGAGGTAAGTGGGTACCGGCAGGAAATGATTCCTCAAAAGCTGTGTGCTCCTGAATGGGTAGCCTAGCTTAGCCGGGTAATAATAATAGCAGGGCCCGCTGGGAGAACAGTTTGCGACACTGAAGTGGCTATACCCTGTTGAAAGTATACCGTTATTATGATCATTATTATTACATTTTTCGAACTATCCTGCAGGCTACTGAAATCTAGTGAGTGCGCGTTTTGTGTGTTGTGTGTGGATGAGGGTGTGTGTGCTTCCCCCTTTTTACTTCCATTCATTAAACCGTATCTCTATTTATCCACAAATTGTGCATTTCCCTTTTGATTTGATTTATTTGATCTGTATCGACCCAAGTATGTATGAGGATTCTAAATGTCTTTTTGTACTTTTGTTTTATGTTTTAAATATTGTTGTGTTTGTCCTCATGACTCCATACTGTCTGCTTCCATATCTGCAATTAATTCATTTCTAACTTATATATCTATTTTTTTCTGTAAAATTTCATATTTTTGTGATTTAAATGTCTATGATTTTATGACGTTTTACTTTTTTCATTCACAATCCTTTTTACTTTCTATTTTACGTTTTATGCATATTTCATGTTTTAAAGGGAAAGTTCACCCCGGCAAAAATAGTAGGAAAGGTAATAAAAAATAATGCCGAAGGTTTGAGGAAAAACTATCAAACAATAAAAGGGTAAATATAATTTTAATTATTTGATTTGCGACGTCACATACGAACAGCTTTCTTATATATTGTTTGGTGAAAAATCAATGAAATGTCACTTTCTCTGAAAAAATGAAAACGGTTTTTACTGTACCTTCAGTATATCAATAGACAGATATTTTCACACCCCTTCTTTAAAAGAAAACAAAACTCATCACGAACAATAAAAATCTTGAAATGTATGCATCTTATATCACATAACATTTAGAATTCTCATAACTTTCTTAATCTTTAATAAATTCTTCTTAAACCGACATCAATATTTTTTATTATTTTTCTCCAGGGTAAACTTCCACTTTAATTCATATTCTATGTTTAGATGCTGTTATATTAAATGACCTTTTGTTTCAATGTAATTTTGATGCACGGACCTATCGCCTATCGAGAAACACCCTTTGCAGAATAGGTCATGGCATGTTTAAATAAATAAATGAAATATATATATATATATATACATACATATACATATATACATATAAATATATATTTGTATGTATATATATATATTTGTATATTCATAATAACCATCAATATTTTTATTATTCTTTATACACATTTCTATCACAAAATATTTAATTAAAATGATTACTAAAGCTATTTTACATGAAATTTATCACACTTTCTCACACACAAACATCCACAAAATTATGGAAAACGTAATTTTCGTATACCAGTGAAGGTAAAATGGTCCCCCACGTATGAATACCCCCGTCTACGCCAGCGATGAACATCGTAACTAACATCAGAAGTACCTCATGCGGGCCTTACACAAACAATAATCAATCAACGCAAATTGATTTTCTTCTGAAAGTTATGAGGTTTTAAGATTATTTCTTACTGACAAGTGATTTATCACTGAATATCTTTTTATCCATTTACAGGCCCGGATTTGTATTTTACGTAAACGTTAAATGTGGAGATGCTAATCTTAGCTTATCTTGGCTCAACCATCTGAGATACACTGAAAATGAATTAGTGTAATAAAGAGGATAAAAAGCAAAAGAGAGAGGGGGAAAACGAAAGCTATAAGAAGCCTGTGTCATGTGTAACTCTTGAATACGCCTATAAATTCGATTGAAAATGAAATGACGTCACTTTATCTTGGTATTTCGATCATCCTCTATAAAAAAAAAAAGAAAACACACCCACAAAAAAAGCTAGCTCCTTCCCTAGTTCCCGGCCCTAGTTATATCTGATTTTTTCCACCAATTATCATCGTGCAATTTTACAGTGCTTAAGGCCATACTATACAAAATCGTAAGGATAGTACTCACTTCTCCGCGCAACTTTTCCATTCGGCCATTCAATGGGCTCTGTACTGTTACTGGACACATATATCTGCGCTGTCCAAAGAGGATTGATCTCAGGATGAAGCTTTGTACTCTTTACTGGCAATCAGGGCGCTTTAGTGATTTATTTTTACTTCTTACGTTTTCTGTTTTATCTGATCATTCAGTTGTAAGCATTGTTACTTGCCCCGATGAATGTTCATGCTCGGCCCGTTATGTAATCTGCTACAGCAGGTTGTTGACTTCAGTACCAACTGTCAATGTTTCAAGGGATATTGATAAGTTCATCTTAGATAATAATAAGATCAGTATTATTGAGGATGGCACATTCTCCTCATTTTCGTACCTTCGCCTATTGAGTCTTGGCTACAATACAATTTCTAGTTTGGAACCATTTGCCTTTAAGGGACTTCACCGTCTATATGATCTCAGTCTCAGGAACAATCGTCTTGTTGACATATCAGCCTTACGTAATCTACCGAATCTTTTCCTCCTCCACCTCGAATCAAACTTCATACGTAATCTTGAACCAGTGGATTTTCAAGACGTCGCCCATGTCAAACCATTAATGCTTGAGTTATCTTTCAATTTTATTACAAAGTTATCTCCATCGTTGCCACCTATAACTAATCTCAAAGCCACATCTAACTGCTTGATAAACTTCAACCTTCATGAAAATGTTCATGCACATGAATTAAGTGATATAAATTTAAGTAATAACAAAATTCGTTTCCTACCTGACCTCAGTGGACTGATTTCGCTTAAAAGGCTTATCCTTACGGGAAACCCAATTCAGGCGTTATTCGCTTCTACTACCGTTCCTCAAAGTTTGTACTTAGTAGACATAAGATATGCCAATCTTTCGGCTGTCCCAGAATCATGGGTAAGCAAGAAAAGCAGCATCACTGATTTGCTTCTTGACGGAAATCATATAAAGAATATCTTTTATAATGAAAGCACTATCATACGTAAACTTTCCTTGATTGAGAATTTTCGCCAAGAAGAAAAGGCGACCCCAGTGAGCCATGCATTTATATTCATTATCCATTCGCGTATTATGCCTAACCTTCAAACATTGTATCTAATCAACAATACGATCGAAGAACTTCACATTTATAATAATTGCATTAACGACAGTAGGATGAATGATGATCATGATAATCTCATGTTTTTGTACCTCGATCAGAACTTCATTAGAGATATTACGTTTCTTAGGAAACTCCCTCGTTTAGAGATTTTGTCTTTATCTCATAACAAAATTCAGACTGTAGATTGGGGACGCTCTGATCAACACAACAGACTTCGATACTTTTCACTGTCTCATAACCAACTTCAAATTCTTGAGAATTTCACGAGACTTGATGTCCTTAGACATTTGAATGTATCTTACAACCAGATTCGGATGGTCAAGAAAGAAGCATTTCAGGGTTCGACTAATTTGACGCATTTGGATATCCGAGGCAACTACCTGATGATGATCCCTGACTTGTCGAGTTTTCCTAGATTGTTTTATCTGGATCTTAGTGGAAACCTCTTGGAACGTATCAGAAAAGAAGATCTAAATAATTTGACCAACTTGTGGTATTTCAGTGTAGCCAATAATTCAATCACCAATGTTTCGATTTCAAGTTCAAAATATTTTTCAAAGTTAAACTTGCAAAACAATCTTCTAACATCATTGAATGAAATCGGAAAACCAAAATATTTGAATATCGATGGTAATATGATTTCTAACTTTCGTTTCCGATTTGGTGATGAACTACCGCGTATTTCAGAGGCAGAACTTTCACGCAGCAGACAGACGAATATGAGCATTCCCTTGACAACTGAAACATTTCATTGTTCCAACAATCGCATTTTATCGCTGGAAGGAGCCTCGATGTGCTTCAATGCAAGTTATGAGCAATGTGACTTTGCATGTCATCTAAATTATGTGTACCTCGATTGGAACATGATACGATATATTTCCGCCGATGTGTTCAATCCTTGTAGACTTATTATTTTGTCACTTGAAGGCAATCCGATTCACCAGCTACCAAGTGAGTATTTCACCAATCTGGCCAATCTTTATTTATCTCACTCAAATCTATTGACTCTATCATATTCATTGACGGTAAAAAGTACATCTCTTCTGGTGTTGTCAATGACCAACATCCCGATGTTCAGGAACCTATTTGACAACATCAGCTTTGATTTATCTACGTTATTTGTTCTGTTCCTTAGTGATAATGGTATAATCGATTTTCCTAAAATAACAGCACCTGAACTTGAAAGTCTGGATCTTAGTAAGAATGAAATCAAGTTTTTAACACAAGAAGTGTTTGAAGGTATTCCAAGGATCCGCTATATTGATTTGAGTAGCAATCACATTAAGAGTATCACTGCTGACACTTTTGTGACTAGTATTTACATCAGAGAGCTTAATTTGGAAAACAATCAGATTCATCACATCAGTGAGTCTGCGTTCATCAACCAAAGGGGTGGATTCATTCTACGACTTGGAAACAACCATCTCGTATCGATTCTACCAAGTAGTCTACCTGTTCTCTCGCGGACCGTCTACCTTGATCCCAACCCATGGAACTGTGTCTGCGAATCAACATCGATTAAAAGATGGCTCTTGCTCTCAGGTGTCAATCTGTATCAATGTATGAACCCATCATATTTGAGGAATATGAGTCTTGTGAGTCTGGATGAGACAGATTTGTGTTCCGATGAGTATGGTGACTTCAAGTCTACAGAGACCCAAACCAGTCTTAATGTGCCTAGTGGAGTAAATAGAATTCTTTATCGCTACTGTCTAAAATTTACCTGGGCACTTCATGTACTATTATCGTCGTACTTGTCTCTGGCAGAATTATCATATTGTCTATAATGAGTGTGTTTGTTATGTACTGTCAATGCAAATCGCTTTGAAAATAAAGGCTATATACATATATTTAGTACGCTTATCCTTTGAATATAAAACAAAATACTTATCATTGACAAAACGCAAATATGTTTGGTCCACTGACTATATTGACTGAGTATGCAGTTGTCAATTCGCAACTTTCCACCAGACCGATGCTTAAACTCATCAAAAGATGTTTATGAACAAAACAGTATGCATCTTCGAACAGACAATTCGTCAGCTAATCGACATCAAATATCAATGAGTTTTCGTTCAGCGACGTACGGGGATTTCAGGTTACACAGGCCAACCCATTCACAATTTTTATATTTGATATTGTTGATTGACAAAAATGAATGGATATGATTGACAATCTAACACTGACTCTAGGGAGGATACCTACTGAACTTCCTCTTTTCCAAATTGGAAATATTTTTTTACTAGTGGAAGAATTAAGGCCGTTTTCCTCTCTCAATTGATGAATTTGATCCTGTTAGGTTTAGTCTTCACAAATGCCGATTTATTTCTAAAATGAGCCGGTCGAGGTACGCTTTTCTGGTCAGATATGGAATCTTATTATTATTACTAGTAGTAGTAGTAACAGTAGTAGTAATAGTAGTAGCAGCAGAAGTAATAAGTGTTAACAATACCAGCCAGCTGGTTATGATCCGCATATAAACACATCTCCTGGTTCTCCACTATATATATATATTTTTATATATATATATATATATATATTTTTTAATATCTTTTAGATATTCAGACCTAAAAATGACATTACAAGCAAATTTTTATAATCATGATACGTACCTGTCTCGCTAAACAAGCAATGCGAGCGCCAAGCGCGAGCTGAAATTTTCGTATTGACCCCAAACAGGGACATTTTAAGGATTATATTTGAAGGAATCCATACATATATCATCATGGTCATCTAATGCGAGTGCCAAGCGCTTGCTGATTTTGCTAGAATTACATCTAAACACACGAAACACTTTTTGTAGTAATTGTAATCCTGATTATCATACTCATCTCACTAATCAAATAGTGCGAGTGCAAAGCGCGAGCTGAAAATTTAGGAAATTTGACCTGAATAGGATCATTCAAAGGCTTGTTTGTAGGAATTCACTAGACCATGCGTATTTCACTAACCGAATAATGCAAGCGCGAAGCGCGAGCTGAAATTTTTTTATATTCAGATTCGAAAAAGGAATATTTTAAGGACTGATTTTAAGAATTCACGAAGAACAGACATTTATCATCAATTCACGAATGCGAATGTAAGCATGGAAGGAAATGTTTTATATTGAGACCTTAAAATGGGGCAATAACTTTAAGAAGTCATGATAAAGGAGCATATGTCACTACATAAAACAATAATTACTCGAAGTGCGAGGAAATGTTTGGTGTATATTGACTTGAAAACGGGAGGTTTTAGTACAACAGGATTATATATCTCGTTAGACAGACAATGCAAGCACCAGGAACAATGAATACATAGGCCCTGAGAAAATAATGTTTCATAAAGTTATGAAAAACTGTTTCTTATGTAATATAACATAACATAATTATGATGAACAATTATTTCTTCTTTCCTGCTATGTTTCTCCTTTTCCCCGTTTTTTGGACAGCCGATGGTATTTACGCCACTGGGTGTAGTGGGGGGGGATGGGTGGTATTGCATGAACTTGGTACAATAACTCCAAAAGTTTTAATGTAAAGGTACGATGTAATGGTTTACTCTTTATGTTGTAAACGTATAGTGATTATCAAACTCTCTTTATCATATTATTTAATCATCATTATTGCTATTATTCATTTTACATGACTCTATTTGAATCAAAAGTCATTATGCCTCCTTCGCAATTTACTTTGAAATAAACAATAAGGTGGGAGTTTATGTTTACACACACTCACATTATGTACAAGGGCATATGTATAATTATATACACTCATACACACACACAAACACGGGTATATATTAAGATAGGGCTTTGAGAAACTTGCCAGAAACAAAGTTCTGTAATCAAACGAAAAAGGGACAGGAGAAAGAGAAAAATAGATAAATAAGTAAATAATGAGTAATGAGTAAATAATAAGTAAATAATTATGATTGTTCTTTTTTTCAATAACATGTCAAAATCTACAAGATAAAATTTTCAATTTTAAAAGTCAACATTTCCGTTCCCTGGATTCACTCGCACACAAACGCACCCGCACACACACACTCACCCATACGATGGAACGCTGTAAAAACTTGCAATAGATGGCGCCGGTAGCATGGTAGGTAGTCACACCACTGCAAACCTCTGCTTGGTATCCCCTCTTCAAATTGTTTTACTCAATCATGCGTGAATGAGAAATAGGTAAGAAATTTCAGATAAAAGAGGAGATTCTAAGCCTTACAATGGTAGGTTATTTGTCTAATTCATTTGTTATTCAGTTATGATGAATCATCGATAAATCTCGATTTCTTTTTTGTGGGACGCACTATTATGTTTATAAATCGTGAAACAGATGAAAATGAGAAAATAATACATGCGATCTCTCATTAAATATATATGTATGTATGTATATATATATATATATATATACATACATATATATGTAAATATATATATATATATGTGTGTGTGTGTAAAGTTATACATGTACAACAGCTTTTGGCAACTCTTTTTTATTTAAATATTGTAAAGAAATGGATGAAGAGAACAATGGTAGGCGTAGCTTGAATCAAGGTTCCCCAGAGCTATCTACCCTTTGGAAAAATTGGTGATGCCGAAAAATGTCTCTGCCGGGAATCGAACCCGGGCCCCCAGCTTTGAATCGAAAATCTGTCTATCTGACGGTCAATCGGATCGGGCTCGCCCTAGCTACTAACCGTCTCTGTGGTCTAGTGGTTAAGGCACCAGCGTTCAAAGCTGGGGGCCCGGGTTCGATTCCCGGCAGAGACATTTTTTCGGCATCACCAATTTTCCCAAAGGGTAGATAGCTCTGGGGAACCTTGATTTAAGCTACGCCTACCATTGTTCTCTTCATCCATTTCTTTAAAATATTTAAATAAAAAAGAGTTGCCAAAAGCTGTTGTACATGTAAAGCTTTACACATTTGTATTTCTTCTCCCATACGTGTACTGTATCAAAGCAATAGCTTCGATCCAGCTGAGGCATGGCGGCTTGTCATTGTTCAAAACTCACCTTCACCCGACAAAGGAAAATATAATTGGTATAGTGTCGAAAATCTGTCTATCTGACGGTCAATCGGATCTGGCTCGCCCTAAACACTAACCCGTCTCTGTGGTCTAGTGTTTGAGGCACTGGCGTTCAAAGCTGGGGGCCCAGGTTCGATTCCCGGCAGAGACATTTTTTCCGCATCACCAATTTTTCCAAAGGGTAGATAGCTCTGGGGAACCTTGATTTAAGCTACGCCTACCATTGTTCTCTTCATCCATTTCTTTACAATATATATATATATATATATACACACAACAAAAAAAGTAAGTCCCCCCTAAATCAAATTGCTGTAACTTTTGAACGGAATTATTTTGAGATATGATATTTCGAAGGTGGTTTTCTACACTCATTAGGCAACTCCTGGAGAAATATGAGATTGATCAGTTGAGTCATGCATGAGTAATCAAAGATTGAATTGAAAATGACCATTTTTGTAAGTCACAAGAGTCGTGTTTCAGATTGTGCAAATACAAAGTTGGACAAAAACCTGATTTTAGGTGAATTTTATGGTGTTATACTGTTTTACTATCCATCATTTAGTCACTCCACACACAAATTTGATATCGTATGTTCATGGTTGAGTGAGCACATTGTATTGCAGGGGCTGCGGAAGCGGGGGAGGTGGGGGGGGGGGGGTTCAGCTCCCCACTTTTTTCAAAAAGCATGTGCAAAAATGTAAAAATTACCAAACGATTGTGATTTCTTGCATGGTCAGCCCCCATCCCCCACTTTTGGCTCAGTCCCCCCCCCCCACTTTGAAACCCTTTCCGCGGCCCCTGTATTGTGACGTATCATCATAGGGGTTAATGGTGTTATCCTATACAACTTATTAGATCATTTTAAAATTTGAAAATGTTGGTGGCTCCCCCGATTATAGGCCCCTCCCCATTTTAAAATTCTGGATCCACCACTGATTTGCCCATAAATTCAACTGATCATGAGAAATTAAGCCGTATAAAGAGTATTCATTCCTAAGTTTTCGAATGTGCTCGCTCAACCATGAAAAATATGTTTAAAGTTCGGAAAGTGTGTGGTGATAGAAATGATGGATGATAAAAAAACATTTGAAACCGAATTCGCCCTCAATATTCACTTTATTACCCTTTAAAATGAGTCTGTGACATTGAAAATACCAATTTTCCCACTTTGATGCGTGCTCACTCAGCCATGAATGAACATATCGATTTCATTTTTGCACAGAATTCTGCCCATAGGGTGATGAACATTACTGCCAAATTACATTGCTAAAGACAGCCTTGAAAAAAAGTTCCACCATATTGAATAAGGGGTTACTTATTCTTAAACGTATGCACCCATAATGTACACAAGTCTATGAGAGAAGAAGTCAAATTTTCACAAATATGAAATGAAAGTTTGTTTCATGGACTGTTTTTGTTACTTCTGCCAAAAGTTATTTCATGAAACTTCGCACATGTCGCACACCGGGCCCCCAGCTTTGAACGCCGGTGCCTTAACCACTAGACCACAGAGACGGGTTAGTGGTTAGGGCGAGCCAGATCCGATTGACCGTCAGATAGACAGATTTTCGACACTATACCAATTATATTTTTCTTTGTCGGGTGAAGGTGAGTTTTGAACTATGACAAGCCGCCATGCCTCAGCTGGATCAAAGCTATTGCTTTGATACAGTACACGTATGGGAGAAGAAATACAAATGTGTAAAGCTTTACATGTACAACAGCTTTTGGCAACTCTTTTTTTATTTAAATATTGTAAAGAAATGGATGAAGAGAACAATGGTTGTTGTACATGTAATGAATGTTGTACATGGATGAAGAGAACAAAGCTGTTGTACATGTAAAGCTTTACACACACACACACACACACACACACATATATATATATATATATATATGTGTGTGTGTGTGTGTGTGTAAGAGTGTGTTTGTATTTTTCCTCCTGTTAATATGTTGAAGGTTTTGCTTATGTAAGTTGCAAACCTGTTGAAACATATCAAAAAGGTATACAATGTACAAAATGTCACACATGGGCCGTGCAGACTGCTTGTTTAGATGTCAATAGGAATGACCACGATAATCCTTCAAATGAGTTCTCAAACTGAGAATGTCCAAATTTATATCTTATACTTGCCTCAGTACTGAAACAAGTTCACAAATTCCTGAATGATGATTAAGCGACAATCACTCAGAATTTCATCACCTCTTTTCTCTCTTGAACTTAACTGACGATAATCCTAAACATGAATAATGGTTCTACCACAGAGCTTGTCTGTAAGAGCAGTTGGTTCAATAGACCAATGTGTTCTGCTCACTAAAATGAACTATTTAGGCATGTCTCCCAAAGAAATAGATTGATGTAGGGATTATTTAAGATCGCAAGAGCAGTATGTTAGTTTAAATGGAGTTAAGTCTCAAATAAAACCAAGTGTGGAATTCCACAAGGATCAATAATTGGTCCGACATTGTTTGCTTTTTATGTCAATGATTTTCCCCAATTCTGTGCAACATTCTCAGGTATAGTTTTATGCACATCACACGTGTTTTTACCATAGGGATGCAAATCCTGAACATGATCAACGTTCACTCAATGAAGACATAAAAAATAAGTTTCACAGTGGCTGGCCTCTAACAAGCTTAAATTAAATGTATAAGTGTGAATATATGGTAATTTGTTCCTAACAGAAATAAAAAAGAAGGTTGCATCCTACTATGAATATCACTTCAAGTCTGCAAGCGTTTACTCATTGCAAATATCTCGGTATGATTATTGACGAAAACATTGATTGGAATTTGCACGTTCAGTCTGTTTGAAGAAAAGTGGCCTTGGATTCGAAACTTTATTTCACAACAGCAGGCAACCTTATTTTATAAACACTGATAAATTAACGATTCAGTATTATTTCGATTAGCGTGATAGTGTAAACAGTAATTCACGCGTAACTCTTCTAGGTAAGCTACATATGTTATAAAATAGGGCTCTAAGGTCAGTCTTGAAACTCAAGCCTCGTTCTTCCACTATCTAATCATTCATAATACACAAGTTAGATAATGTAACAACAAAGTTTAGAAAAAGGGAGGCAATAATAATGCATGAAATACATCGATCTAATGCACCACGATATCTTTTAAACAGATTTCAAATTCAGAAAAGTAGTTATAATACTAGAAGAAACTTTGACATTCCAATTGTAAAAAAAAAACAAATCTTTGCTAAGGAGCCTTTCGTTCACTTAAAATTTGCGCGACCCATTGAACGGGCGCGTCGTGGTCTAGTAGTTCTGACTCTCGTCTTTCAAACAGAGGGTGGTGGATTCGAATCCTAGACGTGGCGTGTTTTCCTTCAGCAAGAAATTTATCCACACTGTGCTGCACTTAACCCAGTTGAGGTAAGTAAGTACCGACAGGAAATGGTTCTTTAAAAGCTGTGTGCACCTGAATGGGTAGCCTAGCTTAGCCGGGTAATAATAATAGCAGGGCCCGCTGGGAGAACAGTTTTCGAAACTGAAGTGGCTACCCTGGGGAAAATATACCGTTATTATGATCATTATTATTAGATTTTTCGAACTATCCTGCAGGCTACTGAAATCTAGCGTGTGCGCGTTTTGTGTGTTGTGTGTGGGTGAGGGTGTGTGTGCTTCCCCCTTTTTACTTCCATTCATAATCCTTTTTACTTTCTATTTTACGTTTTATGCATATTTCATATTTTAAAGGGAAAGTTCACCCTGACAAAAAAAGTAGGAAAGGTAATAAAAATAATGCCGAAGGTTTGAGGAAAACCTATCAAACAATTAAAGGGTAAATAGATTTTTAATTATTTGATTTGCTACGTCACGTACGAACAGCTTTCTTATATATTGTATGGTGAAAAATAAATGAAATGTCACTTTCTCTGAAAAAATGAAAACGGTTTTTACTGTACCTTCAGTATATCAATAGACAGATATTTTCACACCCCTTTAAAAGAAAACAAAACTCATCACGAACAATAAAAATCTTGAAACGTATGCATCTTATATCACATAACATTTAGAATTCATATAACTTTCTTAATCTTTAATGAATTCTTCTCAAACCTACATCAATATTTTTTATTTTTTTCTCCAGGGTAAACTTCCACTTTAATTCATATTCTATGTTTAGATGCTGTTATATTAAATGACCTTTTGTTTCAATGTAATATATATATATATATATATATATATATATATATATAATTAATATATAAATATAAAGAATGAAGGAGATAACGTACTCGATAAAAACAAAATATCATGGGCCAAAGCAGACGAGTTAAAGATAACAAAATAACACGATCTGCCTCATGGATTATCTCGTGTGTCTTTTAATCACTTTGCTTTCAGCAATAAACAGGGCATCCAGTAATAAACAAACTTCCTTGCACATTTTTCATGGCAGTAATCTTTTGTTTGATTAATGACAATGAGTAAAGATGATCATAAGAGAAATGTCATTTGTCGGATGTCTAGTTATCATCTTGGTCATGACAGTCCTGCTAAACATGATCTAGAATAACTAGTATTCCTTATTTTACTAAATAAACAAATAAACAGCCAAATAGCTAAAAAAATATCAATTACAATTATAGTAATAGGGGTAAAATAAAAAAAGCTCAACATTATATTTCTTATCCACGTGCAGATATGCGGACACTAAAATGATAAGCACACTCTGTTTAAAATTACCGACAATGAACACGCTGAGGGTCGAGTTAGGCTTGTTCTGTGATCTTAGACCATAAATTAATCTTATCCATGGATTGATTCAATCTGCCTTCGTGAATTAAGGCATGTCTATATATTGGATGATTCTACCTTCTTTGAAAAGCGCAAAGTACTCTGAAAAAATTAGTGAAATAGTTCACTCTTTAAGGAGTGAATATTGAGTGAAAATAACCGGATATCACTGAGGCCATCCAAAATTTGCACTTTCATTCCAAAATCATTCATTTACTAATTCGCTCCTTAGAGACTGAAAATTTTCACCTTTCCTTTGCAAAGTAGGGGTTGAGGACATGGCCAGCAGGGAAAAGGGTCAGTGTATGTGTATAGGTAATTTCTTATTAATTCGTTTGAACAGTGTTAATGTGTTATGAAAGCAATTGCTCTGAAAGGGAGTGATTAAGCGACACTTTCTTAAATCTGTAATGAAATATTTTGAACTTATCTCCTTTGCAAACACATAATTATTATAAGGAAATGTACTTGGTGAAACTCTGAATAACGATCCTTAAATGTATATGACGACGCAAGACAGTTGTTATTACTTAAAACTTGCAAGTTGTAAATGCATATAAGATGATTGACTCTGAATAAAAGTCCAATTTTGATCATGTTTGTCATTGCTGTACGTTATGATTATTACTGCTATTATTATTGATTGATTTTAACTAGCATTCATTGCTTTATTACTGTATAATTTTGCTTCTTTCCCCACAGAAACCTGGGGGGATGATTGTACACACCATCCCCCCCACCTAAAATTCTGGGGGGATGCATCCCCCCATCCCCCCGCTATCTACGCCCCTGATTTCACGGACATTTCAACTCGCTACAGTGACTCGATTGTTATTCATCGTGCTTCAACATCAGTTTCATCATCGCCACCATTGTGAATTTTCGCCAACCAACTTGGATCTTATTTGGATTATACTGGACTATCATAACTGTGAACTACAACCCTGAATTGTACATCGGATACTTCAAGAGATTGTTGTAAGATATTTTGTTTTAATTTTGTTGGCTAATATACTTGTATTTCCTGTATTAAAAGAAAGGGAAATCAAATTTCATATTATTTAATTGTTATTTGTTGCAGTATATCGTAACATTTTCACGACTGTTTCAGAAACGGATTTTTTTTTAATTCTCTTTTTTTTGTCACGTCATGGGCACTGACGAAGAGTGTGACTTTACCTTTCATTTTTGAGAGCTATGCTCCTTTTAAAATCTATGATTTCATTTCTACGGCATTTACTATACCTTTTATGATATACATATATATATATATATATGTATATATATATATATATATTTATATATTTATATATATATATATATATATATTCGTATATTCATAATCACCATCAATATTTTTTATTCTTTATACCCATTTCTATCACCAAATATTTAATTAAAATGATTAGCAAAGCTATTTTACATGTAATTTATCACACTTTCTCACACACAAACATCCACAAAATTATGGAAAACGTAATTTTCGTATGCCAGCGAAGGTAAAATGATCCCCCACGTATGAATACCCCCGTCAACGCCAGTGGTGAACATCGTAACTAACACCTGAAGTACCTCATGCGGACCTTACTCAAACAATAATCAATTAAAGCAAATTCATTTTCTTCTGAAAGTTATGAGGTTTTAAGATTATTTCTTACTGACAAGTGATTTATCACTCAATATCTTTTTATCCATTTACAGGCCCGGATATGTATTTTATGTAAATGTTAAATGTGGAGATGCTAATGTTAGCTTATCTTGGCTCAACCATCTGAGATACACTGAAAATGAATTAGTGTAATAAAGAGGAGAAAAGGCAAAAGAGAGAGGAAAATAAAAAAAGAAAGCTATAAAAAAGCCTGTGTCATGTGTAACTCTTGAATACGCCTAAAAATTCGATTGAAAAGGAAGTGACGTCACCTTATCTAGGTATTTCGATCATCCTCTATAAAAAAAAGAAAAGAAATCACACCCACAAAAACCCCAGTTAGCTCCTACCCTAGTTCCTGGCCCTAGTTATATCTGATTTTTTCCACCAATTATCATCGTGCAATTTTACAAAATCGAAGGATAGCACTCACTTCTCCGCGCAACATTTCCATTCGGTCATTCAATGTGCTCTATACTGTTACTCGGCACATATATCTGCGCTGTCGAAAGAGGAATGATCTCAGGATGAAGCCTTGTACTCTTTACTGGCAATCAGGGCGCTTTGGTGCTTTATTTTTACTTCTTACTTTTTCTGTTTTATCGGACCATTCAGTTGTAAGCATTGCTACTTGCCCCGATGAATGTTCATGCTCGGCCCGTTCTGTAATCTGCTACAGCAGGTTGTTGACTTCAGTACCAACTGCCAATGTTTCAAGGGATATTGACAAGTTCATCTTAGATAATAATAAGATCAGTATTATTGAGGATGGCACATTCTCCTCATTTTCGTATCTTCGCCGATTGAGTCTTGGCTACAATACAATTTCTAGTTTGGAACCACTTGCCTTTCAAGGACTTCGCCGTCTATATGATCTCAGTCTCAGGAATAATCGACTTGTTGACATATCAGCCATACATAATCTACCGAATCTTTTTCACCTCCACCTCGAATCAAACTTCATACGTAATCTTGGCCCAGGTGATTTTCACGACGTTGCCAATGTCAAACCACTGAGTCTTAAGTTATCTTTCAACTTTATTACAAAGTTATCTCCATTGTCACCACCTATAACTTATCTCAAAGCAACATCTAACTGCTTGATAAACTTCGACCTTCATGAAAATGTTCATGCACATGAATTAAGTAATATAAATTTAAGTAATAACAAAATTCGTTTCCTACCTGACCTCAGTGGACTGATTTCGCTTAAAATACTTATCCTTACAGGAAACCCCATTCGGGCGATATTTCCTTCTACTATCGTTCCTCAAGGTTTGCTCTTCGTAGACATAAGATATGCCAATCTTTCGGCTGTCCCAGAATCATGGGTTAGCAAGAACAGCAGCATCACTCAATTGTTTCTCGACGGAAATTATTTGAAAACTACACCCAATATGGTACAGAATGAAAACGGAAATATACAAATTCTGACCTTGAATGCAAACCCTCTTCAAGAAGAACAGGACTCTCTTCAAATCTTAGATGCTCGTGTGAGTAACACATTCACACTGGACTTGTGTATGATGCCTAATCTTCAAAGATTGTTTCTGATCAACTATAAGATCGAAGAAGTTCACATTTCTGATAATTGCATTAACGATAGTAGGATGAATGATGATCATCCACACAGTCTCAGGTTTTTGTACCTGGATCGGAACTCTATTGGAGATGTTACGTTTCTTAGGAAACTCCCTCGTTTAGAGAGATTGTCTTTGTCTCATAACAAAGTTCAGACTGTAGATTGGGGACACTCTGATCAACACAACAGACTTCAATACATTTCACTGTCTCGTAACCAACTTCAAATTCTTGAGAATTTTACGCAGCTTGATGTCCTTAGCCATATAAATGTATCTTACAACCAGATTCGGATGGTCAAGAAATACGCATTTCAGGGTTCGACTAATTTGACGCATTTGGATATCCGAGGCAACTACTTGATGATGATCCCTGACTTGTCGAGTTTTCCTAGACTGTTTTATCTGGATCTTAGTGGAAACCTCTTGGAACGTATCAGAAAAGAAGATTTGAATAATTTGACAAACTTGTGGTATTTCAGCGTGGCCAATAATTCCATCACCAATGTTTCGATTTCAAGCTCAAAATATTTTTTAAAGTTAAACTTGCAAAACAATTTTCTAACATCATTGAATGAAATCGGAGAACCACGTTATTTGAATATCGATGGTAATATGATTTCTAATTTTCGTTTCCGATTTGGTGAGGAACTACCGCATATTTCAGACGCCGAACTTTCACGCAGCATATTGACGAATATGAGCCTCCCTTTGACAACTGAAACATTTCATTGTTCCAACAATCGCATTTTATCTTTGGAAAGAACCTCGATTTGCTTCAATGCAAGTATTGAGCAATGTGACTTTACATGTTATCTAAATTATGTGTTCCTCGATTGGAATATGATACGATATATTTCCGCCGATGTGTTCAATCCTTGTAGACTTATTATTTTGTCACTTGAAGGCAATCCGATTCACCAGCTACCAAGTGAGTATTTCACCAATCTAGCTTATCTTCATTTATCCCACTCAAATCCGATGACTCTATCGTATTCATTGACGGTGAAAAGTACATCTCTTCTAGTGTTGTCAATGACCAACATCCCGATGTTTCATAAGTTCTCTGAAAATATCACCTTTGATTTACCTACGTTAGATATTCTGTTCCTTAGTGATAATGGTATAATCAATTTACCTAAAATAACAGCCCCTGACCTTGATAGTCTGGTTCTTAGTAATAATGAAATCAAGTTTCTAATACAGGAGGTGTTCCAAGGTATTCCAAGGATCCGCTATATTGATTTGAGTAGCAATCACATTAGAAGTATCCCTCCTGACACTTTTGCAAGTAGTATTTACATCGGAGAGCTTAATTTGGAAAACAATCAGATACATCACATCAGTGAGTCTGCGTTCATCAACCAAAGGGGTGGATTCATTCTACGACTTGGAAACAACCATCTCGTATCGATTCTACCAAGTAGTCTACCTGTTCTCTCGCGGACCGTCTACCTTGATCCAAATCCATGGAACTGTGACTGCGAATCAACATCGATTAAAAGATGGCTCTTGCTATCAGGTGTCAATCTGTATCAGTGTATGAACCCATTGTATTTGAGGAATATGAGTCTTGTGAGTCTGAATGAGACAGATTTGTGTCACGATGAGTATGGTGACTTCAAGTCTACAGTGACCCAAACCAGTCTTAGTATGTCTAGTGGAGTAAATAGAATTCTGTGTAGCTATTGTCTAAAATTAACATGGGCACTACTTTTATCTTCATACTTGTATCTGTGAGAATTATGAAATTGTCTATAATTCGCGTATATATATATATATATATAAATCAAAGAGTTCTGTTTTGGCGTCATAATGTAGAAACAAAGAAGACTTAATAGAAACGCCGTGAGGAGAAATAATCTTCCATGTCTCCTCACGGCGTTTCTATTAAGTCTTCTTTTGTTTATATATATATATATATATATTTATATACGTGATATTCACAATTGATTTAGTCAATTCCATGGAAATAAAATCGTAGATTTTATAAGAGCGTAGCTCTCAGATATGAAGGGTAAAGCTCATGACCAAGCGAAATAAAGCCATGTAAAAGGAAAACAACTATTATTTTTTTTCAAAGCAAAGTACTCAGCCTGCAAGCGGTAAATATGCATGGAACTTGTAATTTATGCAATATACATAGAGAGAGTTGTCAATTTGATAAGTAAAAATTTACTTCTACCTGTGGTTTGGGGCTTTAAAATTACTTGAAGCTTGTCTACTCATTCACATTATACACGTCCTTTGAAGATCTGAACTAAATAACATTGTTTCATCATATTTCCTGTACAGCTTTCAAGTTTGCGATTTTTGTTTGACGTAATTGTAACTTTAATTTATTTTTACAATGATTTTTTTTTTATAAGTTAAGTTTACCTGTCATCATTTACTAAGGTAACGATCCCGTCGGAAATAAGCAATCTAAATTTTGATTGGCTATCCTGTCAATGTAGTTTGATTATTCATATACTTAATTGTTCTCCTTATGTTCTACACTTGAATAAAATCAACAAATCAATGCTTGAGATATTTCTTTTTAAGAATTATAAACAAAGAGGGAGTGCGCTGTTTAAAAATCCTGAATGTTCAGTTTTACCTATGTCATTGTATGTTGTAGGAATATATTTACCAATTGGTACTTCCAAGTACTATATAATTAACCACGTGAATGAGAATAATTGTACAGAGTATCCATGTGGTTGGTCGAATCTTTACATTATTATACCCCCGCCAAACCATCTAAGTTTGAAGGGGCCATTAAAATCAGCGTACAGTCAGTCGGTCGGTCCATTGCAAATCTTGCGCTTCGTACTCCCTCTTTTCTTGCATGCGGTTCAAACTACTTCATCAAATTTCAACCAATTCTTATGGAATTCGGCCCCCACATTGGTTTTGAGGTAAAGATGTACGAGATACATTTTTTGTGTTAGATATTGTGTTGCCATGGAAAAATGTATTATGCGGCAAAAATTAAGGGAAAAATTGCGTTTCGAATTACTTCCTCAGTTCGTAACCCCTTTTCATGAAATTTGGAACGCACATTGGTCTTGAGGTAAAACTGTGCAATACTTATTTTTTGCATGTATACAAAATCGTGTTGCCATGGAAACCGCATAGCATAACCAAAACCGTGAAAAACTCATTGCAGATCAAAATACCTCATCAGTTAATGGCTTGTGCATGCTCATGAGAGTTGGCACCAACATTGGTCTTTGGGTAAAAACATGCAATTCCCATTTCCTAATGTTCTTGAAATCGTGTTGCCATGGTAACAGCATGTTATTGCCCCAAAACCCAGGAAAATTATTTCCCCAGTTTGTGTACCATTACTGTCGAAAGTTGACAAAAACATTAATCTTGGGTAAAGTGTCGAAAGTTGAGAAAAACATTCATCTTGGGTAAAGATCGGCATGCAATATCATTTTTCCTAGTGTGTTTGAAACGGCGCTGTCATGGTAACGGCATATAGGGCGCGGGTATCAATCCCCTTCAGTAATATTTCTAGTTTCCGCAAGATTTACGTAGCTTCCGATGGTTTGATACCTACGGAATCTACCCACTTTTCACAGAAAAAAAGTGGAACACCGTCTGGCGCGATTCAATATAGCAGCAGAGCTGACTTTGAAAACGACTATAAAATAATTATTCACAAAATACACCATTCACATAATGATACAACAGTACGTTCATTAACAATACATGATATATGACCTTGATCATGCAACCTCAGACTTGTCAGTGATACTTGATTACCCCTATTCACATTTTATAAACTATATCTATAACTTTGAAAGTTATGAAAGCAATCTAATAATTACATCCAAAATGGCCAAAGTTTAATGACCTTAAATGACCTTTGATTTTGGTCATGAAACTCACATGAGAGGTTCAGTTACACTTGATTATTCATATGTTCAAGATTTATGAAGTAGATCCATACACTTTCAGAGTTATGATGGTTATTCAATACCCCAACATGGCCAAAGTCCATATTGGCCTTGGTCATGTGACCTGAAACTCGCACAGGATGTTCCGTGATACTTGATTACCCCTATGTTCACATTTTATAAACTATATCTATAACTTTGAAAGTTATGACAGCAATCTAATAATTACCTCCAAAATGGCCACAGTTTAATGACCGCAAATGACCTTTGATTTTGGTCATAAAACTCACATGATAGGTTCAGTTACACTTGATTACTCATGTCCAAGTTTCATGAATCAGATCCATAAACTTTAAAAGTTATGATGGTAATTTAACAAATACCCCCTACTTGGCCAAAGTTCATTGAATTTAAATGACCTTTGACCTTGATCATGTGACTTGAAATTCAGGCAGGATGTTCAGTAATACTTAATTAATCTTATGTCCAAATTTTCATGAACTAGGTCCATATATTCTAAGTTATGCTATCATTTCAAATACTTAATCTTCGGTAAAGATTTGATGTTGACGCCAGGGGCGTCGATCAATTTTTCAGATTGGGGGGCAAAATCATGAACCAACGTTCCAAAGGCGCTCGATCACACAAAAGGAACAAACTCATCCACCCACACACACACCCACACACACACACACATATATATATATATATATGACTCATGAGAAAGAGACACATATCTCACCAACAAATTAATGCGAGCGCGAAGCGCGAGCTTAAATTATTTAGTATACTGACGTGAAAACAGGAAAAAGGTCCCTGTTTAGGACTGTTCGTAGTAATTACTCATGAGGAGGATAGATACATGTATCTCACTACACAGATAATGCGAGTGCCGAGCTGAAATTTCCTTATATTCTGACCTGAAAGATTGATATTCTGAGTATCTAAAAGAACAGTAGATGCGAGCGCGAAGCGCGAGCTGAAAATTTTGATATTTTGATCTGAAAAAAAAGTCAGTTTAATGGACGTTTTTGATAAAGAACAAGATATATGTCCAACAAAAGATTATTAAAAATCGAAGCGGGAGTTCTATTGAGGTTTAGAACTGTAAACGGGACATTCTATTCACCTATTTAATCATGAAATGTATGGGATTTTGCTACATAAATGATACGAGCACGTAGCTCAAGCTGAAATTTTTTATATTCCAATCTAAAAAGCGGACATTTTGAGCACAATCTTAAATAAAGAACGAGTTGGTATCTCAATCTCGCTTGCTGATTTCTGTGTAACATTACAATCTTATCTTATTTTCACACATCAGCAGAATTATTGCGGGGGGGGATAAAACGATACGTTTGCCCCCCCCCCGTATCGACGCATCTCGTTGACGCCGCCGCCGCCATCGGAAAAACGTCGCTTATAGTCTCATACCAAACACAATTATGCGGATAATATCCGCATAATTTGGTTGTAAAATCGGAGCAGGACCAGAGTTATCCGCATTATTTCGATGCTGCAATTATCCGCAAAAAAGCAGCATCGGGACCAGATTTTGGCTTTGTGAACGCATTTCCAAAGTAATGCGGATAATTGCCAAGGTGCGGTCACAAAAGGTCACCCTTTTCCAACACAACCCCATCGGAGGGAGCGTGTGCAGTTGTCATGACAATTATCTGCCTTTTTCAGGTCGCGCGCTCGTAAAAAAATAGTGTGGATTATTTTCGGAGTTTGTGAATGCAATTTTTATTGAATTATCCGCATTACCATTATACCGGATTATTTTTGGAGTTTGTGAATGCAATTTTCATTAAATTATCCGCATTACTCTTAGGCGGATAATTGGAGGATGGGTTTGTGAAAGGGGTATCACTGTGCTTCGCAGGAGAGACAAAAACTTATCATTGGTTAAGATCTGAATGTTCATACCCAAAACATGGTCAAAGTTCATTGAGCCTATTTATTTTATTTATTTATTTATTTTGCTTTATTTATTTTATACTGCAGGGTAGGCCTGTTCAGTTCTTAAAACTGCTTTACAAAGGCGCCCTGCAGTTTAAAATACATGTCAAGATAAATATAAAATATATCATCAAAAAACATTCAACGTCAAAAATACAAAAATACAAACTATTTAACATCAGAAACAATTAACATCAAAAAATTTAGAGTGGGAAGTGACAATCTAAACATACAAGTACATAGCATTGTAAATCAATGGAATATTATTTCGCTCTTCATCAATTCGTATGAAAGGCTTTGCATAATTTTTTAAAAACTAACAAGGAGGTACACGTACAGGCTTGTAAATTTGAAGGAAGTGCATTAAATAATTTGGGTCCGAAATATGCGAAAGATTTTCTTTTATATTCAGTTCTAGCTTTGGGAAGCTGAAGGGGGCATCGCAAAGAAAACCGTGTCCTGTATTTCACGGGCCGTTTACATACTAAAGGTTTTAAATAATTTGGAACTAAATTGTTCATTATTTTATATACAAAAACACAATACTGATATTTTATACGCTGATCTACTGATTGCCACTTCAGTGACTGCAACAGAGATATTTGTGATGTATTATAATCTTTTTTCAAAAGCATCCTGGCACATTTATTTTGAAGTTTTTGTATCTTATCTAAATGTATTTTTGCACTGCTTCCCCAAGATGTACTACAGTAATCAATGTAAGGTAAAATCATAGAAAAGTACAGCTTCTTCATGATATCCAAGGACAGTAAATGCTTAATCCGCCTTACACAACCTATTGCTCGAGATATTTTACAAACGATATTAGTAATATGTTCACACCAAGTCAAGCCCGGATCGAGCATGACACCTAAGTATTTAATCTTTTTTACATTTTCTAATTGTATGTTCCTGAATTTCACTGGCAAATGAGCACCCCTCAACTTTTTCTTTTGACCAAATACCATGGCTTTTGTTTTTTGCGGGTGTAAATGCATATTATTTAAGTCTAACCATTTACATATTGAATCAAAATCATCTTGCAAATACTTTTGTACCTGCTTAATTGATTCACCGTGATTAAAAATGGCGGTATCATCAGCAATAAAGAGACATTTTAGAATGTACATGCAATTTCAAATTACACATGTCATTTATAAAAATACAAAATATCAATGGACCCAATATAGATCCTTGTGGAACACCTGATTTTATCTTTAAAAATTCACTGCGACAATTGTTAATCATTACAAATTGCCTTCTGTCTGTTAAATACGATTCCATCCAGTTGTATTCATTGCCAGTAATACCATAGTACTTAAGTTTTGCAAGTATAAAATTGTGAGGAATAACATCAAAAGCTTTGCGTAGGTCCAAGAAAATACCACCAGTAACATGTTTTCGGTCCATTTTATCATACAAAAAGTCTGTAATCTCAGTTAGACAAGTGGCAGTGGAATAAGACGGTCTGAAGCCAGACTGACAATTTGCAAGTAGATCATTTACATTTAAGTACTTATACAATTGATCATGTACTGCTCTCTCTAGTATTTTGGACAGGACTGGAAGCACAGATATTGGTCTATAATTGTCAATATCAAAAGATCCTCCCTTATGTACAGGAGTAATTCTTGCTGTCTTAAAATCTTCTGGAAATAACACTAGTTTGCAAAGTTGCATTAAATAAATGGGTTAAAGGTCCAGCTATACTCTCTGCTGCCAGCTTAAGAAACTTAGGGTAAATACCATCTACTCCGACCGCTTTCGAACAATCAATATGTAATAGCTCTTTCAAAACATACTCCTTTTTGATTGCACAAAATTTAAATTCACAATCTGGAATAAAAAGAGTTTGTAAATTGTTTAATAAATCTTTCGAGAAATTATTCGAAGGGGCTTGCAACCTCGAGCCGACTTCATTAAAGGCTTTGTTTAGAACGTGAGCTATTTCATTGTTAGGTATTTGACCATCATCAATTGTTAACTTAACATCATGACTCGTGGTTTTATTTTTCTTAGGTAGAAGCTTCGATAAAATGTTCCAGTTCTTTTTTATGTCATTTCCGCAGTCCTTAAATTTGTCCTGATAATACTTCTTTTTCAAATTTTTAATCAAGTTATTAGCTCTGTTACGGGAAGACTGAAATTTATTCCACCAAAGAATTAATCTTGTTTTTCTAAATTGCTTTCGATAATAATCCCTTTCGCGTGCTAACACCAAATAATCATCATTTATCCAAGGTACCCCTCTTTGTTTTTGCCGCACTGATATCACGGGGGCATGCCAGTCACAAATGTCTAGGAGTGCGTTTTTAAAGGAGTGCCACAATTTTTCAACATCAGTCCCACAGGAATAAAACTCATGCCAATCAACTTTCCTTACATCATCTTTAAATTTCTCACTGTCAAAGTACTTGAAAGAACGACATTTAGTTATTTTGGGAGAAAGGGGTTGATGTTTCCCTTTAATTGCAGTAAAAATCACAGAGTGATCACTAAGTCCAGCTGACTGCACTCCTGATTTAATAATATTGTCAACAAGTGAATCAGAAATACATACCAAATCGATTACTGACTGGCTATGTGGTGAAATTCTAGTGGGTTCAGATATAACCTGTGTCATTTGCATTGTAGTAAGGAGACTGGAAACTTTTCTAGAAAGATTATTTACGGTTTGCATATTACAATTAAAATCACCAAGAAGGATGACATTGTTTGTAACTGTATACAATTTCTCGAGATTACTTTCAAGACTGTCAAAAAAATCTAAATGATTATCGGGTTTTCTATACAATATACCAATAAATAATGAGCTACTATTTCTACGTTGCAACTCCAACCAAATTATTTCTAAGGCAACAGATTCAAGATCCAATCTTCTTATATATGATAAATTTTCTGTTATAAAACATCCCACTCCACCTCCATGAGTACATCTATCCCTCCTCTCAAACTTATAACCTTTAACAGAAATCAAGCTATCAGAATGTTCTTTTGTTAACCATGTTTCTGACACACCTAGTAGATCATAAGGGTTATTATTCAGCAAACATTGTAAATCAGCAACTTTATTAACAATGCTTCTGACATTAAGATGAGCTAATTTAATACCTTTAATACCTTTTAGAGCAAAATCATTAGTTTCGGTTGACATATCATCATTTGCGTCGACAGAAATATTATTACAGTTATACATGACTTCAGTAGATACATCAGGATCATTCCAAAAAGGTAATACACTTTGCAGAATGCATTTCGGGCACTGCCAATTTTCAAACAGTTCGTCTGAATCATAGGTCTCTCTTGAGACCCCGCCACAAACTATATGCACCCACTGTGAACATACAGTGCATAACAAAGCCTTTTGATTTATTTTACAGATTTATTACAAATTGAACATGGGTATTTAATCATTGAAACTTATGTTGAAATTAGGTTCATATTTTACTTCCACCACTCTAAGCAATTTATATACATTTAACATTTTAATAATCAAATATATAGCAAAGCGAATATGTGCAAAATAGCAACAGCAACAATAACAATAAAATGTAAATTGACACATTTCAAAACAAGTGAAAAGTATTACGCGTAAGTTATGAATGTAATTTTATACAAATATACAATAGAATAATAACCAGGTACTAGTAAATAACCTTATTAAAAACAAATCGTACATTTAATAGTGCAATTTAAAAGCAAATGGTAAACAGGAACGCCTGTGTGCTCAAGCAGACCAAGTTTTACAGTTAAGTGAATTTGATTGAGATTGTTGTCTCATTCTTTCAATTGATCAAGTTTTCCGAGGTCCTTTACACTTGAAAGAGCAACTCTTTTCCCACTCTTATTTATCGCTGTTATCCTTCCGTCTTGAGTCCAGACTTTGTGGACTTGCGGGAGGTTTCCCTTCTTCACTTGCCAGAACAGCTGAGATCGCTTTCGTATTAGATTTTCATTGATGTAAATTGAAAGGCCTTTCAGCTTAGCCCTAGATGCATATACAGCCTCTCTTGCCCTGTAGTTGGAAAATTTGATGATGATATTCCGGGGCTTACGTGGCTCCTTCTGCTTGTTCTCAAGCGCAGCATGGCTGGAAAGGCGGTGAGAACGATCGATGTCCTCTTGTTTCACTGTAACACCCAGATTCCTCTGGCACACCTCTATGATCTTGGCATCAGTATCTTCGTTTGCAGATTCAGCAATACCACTGAAAATCAGGCAATTGCGGCGTGAATACTGCTCCGCCTCATCAGCTGCAGCTTCTAGCGACTCGACTCTGTTTTTTAGACGACCAACTTCCTCCTGAAGATTTGCATTCTCGAATAAGATGGACTCAACATGATCAGAAACTGCTGATTCAATTTCCTTCACAAGAACAGATTTTATGGAGCTGACTAGGTTCTTTGCGAACGATTCTTCTAGAAGAATAACTTGCAGAGCTTTTTTGATAGCCACCTCCAACCCTTCTTCTACGCCTGGTACCTCATACGCAGCAGACCCTTCTTCGCCTCCGTCATCACTGAATCGAGAGTTTGTTGACCTCGTCGGGGATCGGGAACGCGCACTAGATCTTTGCTCATGATGCTTGCGCGTTGGCGAGGCTTGCATAGCTCCGGCAGGCGTGGCGTCATGGTTTCGCCCCGGGCCGCTCGGGCCTTTTGTAGCAGCAACCTCGTTGTATCCCTTCGCAGCTGATTTGCTTTTCATTGTGAGTTTCTCGATCAGAAGACGTTAATTTGAAACAATAAAATCAGTATAATGAGATAGTCATACCTTGCTCCAAAGGGTCCAGCGTAGTCAGCAGTATTGGTAGACTGATGTGGATTATTCCATATAGTATGGTCCAAAGTGCAAAAGGTTACATTTTTCCAAAATATTGAGCACAACAGTCTAAATTCCTGGAGGAGCTACAAAGCGCGTCCTTTCGCGCCCGCGTCCACCATCATCGAGCCTAATTGACCTTTGACCTTGATCATGTGATCTGAAACCCGTGAAAGATGATATTATAAGTGATACTTGATTACCCTAAAGCCAATTTTAATGAACTAAGTGCTGATGACATTTCAATAACCTAACCTTGGTTAAAGGACAAGTCAACCCCAATAAAAACTTGATTGGAATAAAAAGAGTAAAATTCAACAAGCATAACACTGAAAATTCCATCAAAATCGGATGTGAAATAAGAAAGTTATGGCATTTTACAGTTTCGCTTCATTTCACAAAACAGTAACTATATGCACATCTCGGTCGGTATGCAAATGAGTAACTGATGACATCACTCACTCACTATTTCTTTTGTATTTAATTATATGTAATATGAGATATTTTTATTTTCTCGTCATTGTCATGTGAAATGAAATTTCATTCCTCACTGAACACGTGGAATTCCATTAATTTTTTTGTGCTTCAGGCAAGGAGGTCCTAATCGTCAAATTCGTAAAAATTGAAATATTGTATAATTCAAACAATAACAAACAAAAGAAATAGTTAGTTAGTGACATCAGCGACTCTCTCATTTGATTTGGATGTAACCGGCTCGTTCATGTAACTATTTTGTTAAAAAAAGCGAAACTTTGAAATGTCAAAACTTTCTTATTTTACATCCGATTTTGATGAAATTTTCGGCATTGTGCTTGTCTGATTTTTTTCTATTGATTCAAATCAACATTTTTCTGAGGTGGACTTGACCTTTAAGATTTAAATGCGGACGCCGCCGTCGTTAGAAAAGCGGCTCCTGTATAACCTCGCTCTACTATGCAGGCGAGACAGAAATGAGAAACAAAAGAAAAGTTTCACTGCAAGAAGAATTAGGGGGTTTGGCAGGAGAAAAAATAACAAGCAAAAAGAGAGAAAAAGAGGTAACGTTCACAAATCTCCGTTATTTTTAGTTTCTTTCTTTCTTTCTTCCTCCATTCCTTGATTCCTTCCTTCCTCTGTTTTCTTTGTTTTTTTGCTTATCAACCTGATTTCCAGGGGGTGGTACCGATGGTAAATGATATACGCAGCACCTCCTATTCCCAAGTCCATGGGCAGATGGGGGTGGCTTTGAATTCTGCCCCTAATTTTTTCAATAAACGGGTACTACACGTAAATATTGCCATCTGTTTAAGCTTTTTTTCTAGCAAGGTTTCAAAACCATTTCGTCGTCTATGGAGGATTAGGATGATTTTGGTAGGCCTATATAATTTGAATTCTGCCCCTAATTTTTTCAAAAAACGGGTACTACACGTAAACATTGCCATCTGCTTAAGCTTTTTTTTTCTAGCAAGGTTTCAAAACCATTTCGTCGTCTATGGAGGATTAGGATGATTTTGGTAGGCCTATGTAATTTTTGCTCAGTGTGACTTTACACAAATTATGGTCATGTGCGTATTATTTTCCATGGATCTTTGAAGTTCACAAATTTTAGAGTCTGGTAAAATGGCAGAATCGAGAGATTTTGGCCTCCATTAAAGAAATAACAACTAAGGTTTAAATTCCCTTTCATCGTCAAAATCTGTTTTAAAAACACATGGCAAATATGAAAAACCTCAAGCTTCCACTTCGGAAAGAAACTGGAATCAAGTTGAATAAAGAGAAATAATGGGACAAATCCAAGCAGTGGCGTGGCTGGATTAAGATCCTAATCCACGTGCGTGCGAGTTGTGGATATAATATTAAATTCAGCCATTTATTTTTTAAATGTTATCTTACTATAATGATTATATTTTGACAGTTCCTGTCAAAGTTTATATTTTTAATCTTTAATTATCTGCACCTGATTTTGATCAAAGTAAATCCATTGTAGGCCCATCTGCAAACGCGTTCGTCACTGTCATCACAAAATTAATTAAGATAGATTACTTTTTCTCCATGGTAATCTTGTAAGTCCTGAACTGGTATACCCTAAATGAATAGAGATTAAATAAATCCTTTATCTGCCATTCCCGTTCTTGAATATCGCAAAGGTTAATGCATTATTCGTGTTACTTAATATTCCTTTAGTAGAATAACCAACTAATCGCAGATTATTTCAAGGATAAGCATATCACATGCACCTAATCTATCAATAATTATTGACACAACAAAGGCTTTCTTTATTTCTTTCTTTCCCTCTTTCATGGTTTATGAAATGTATATATATATGAGTGTATATAGCAGATGACATTTATTACTTAGAAAAGTCAATATGAATGAAGGGCTAAAAAGATATTTTTTTTTACTTAAGTCTTTCTTTCATACTTTTACTTTATCTTCTTCGCCTTCTAACTTTTCCAAATCTCTTTTATCTCCTTTCTTCGTTCTTTCTTTCTTTGCTTTTTCTTTCTTTCTTTCTTTCCTTCATTCTTTCTTTCTTTCCGGCTTACTTTCTTTCTTTCTTTCTTTCTTCTTTTTTTACTACCAATACTACTCCTACTACTACTACTTCTCCTTCTTTTTTGTTCTTCTTCTCCTTTACCCTAAATGCAGTTGTAACTATGGATATCTGTCACAAACCTCCTTGCATAAATCATTTGATTTGATTTTTATGAAAATCCCGATGTTTAATGCATTAGTGAGCACACAATATTCGAAAATTATGCAAATGAGAAGAAAGTTCAAGGCCTTGGCCCCACTCTTTGCCGTATCGAATGGTTAATTTGGTGTGCGCGCCTTTTGGATAGTGAAGCCATGTGCGAAGTTTCATGAAATAACTGTTGGCAGAAGTAACAAACACCGTCCATGAAACAAACCCTCATTTCATATTTGTTAAAATTTTGACTTCCTCTCTCATAGACATGTGTACATTATGGATGCATTATGTTTAAGAATAAGTAACCCCTTATTCAATATGGTGAAACTTTTTCAAGGCTGTCTTTAGCAATGTCATTTGTCAGTAATGTTTATCAACCAACGGGCATAGTTCTGTGCAAAATGAAATCGATTTGTTTATTTATGGATGAGTGAGCACGCATCAAAGTGGGAAAATTGGTACAGTATTTTCAATGTCACAGACTCATTTTAAAGGGTAATAAAGTGAATAAAGTGAATCCAAGCAGTGGCGTGGCTGGATTAAATCCTAATCCACGTGCTTGCGAGTTGTGGATATAATATTAGATTCAGCCATTTCTTTTTTAAATGTCATCTTACTATAATGATTATAATTTGACAGTCCCTGTCAAAGTTTATATTTTTAATCTTTAATTATCTGCACCTGAGTTTAATCAAAGTAAATCCATTATAGGCCCATCTGCAAACTCGTTCGTCACTGTAATCACAAAATTAATTAAGATACATTCCTTTTTCTCCTTCGTAATCTTGTAAGTCCTGAACTGGTATACCCTAAATGACTAATAGAGATTAAATAAATCCTTTATCTGCCATTCCCGTTCTTGAATATCGCAAAGGTTCATGGCATTATTCGTGTTACTTAATTCAGGATGTCAAATTGTGCGGGAGCGGGGAGCACCGCTCCCAGGAAGCAACAGAAGAAATTGAGGAAATTGTGCCTTCATGAGAAAAAATAAAAATGGGAAAAAGGAGAAGAAAAAAAGAAGAGGAAGAGGAAGGAGAGGAAGAGGAAAAGAAAGAAAAGAGGAAGGCAAGAAAGGGGAAGAGGAGGAGGAGGAAAAAAGAAGAAAAGAGAAAACTTAGAAAAAAGTGCCATATTTTCATTCATTTAGTTACATCTAGACTAGCTTGCAAAACGTAGCAGAGTAATTCAGTAATACTGAGCACACTTAATCTGGATTTTTTTATACATATTTTACCTTGCACTTGCACAGTGCCAGTGAGACTTAGAAAAAAGTGCCATATTTTCATTCATTTAGTTACGTCTAGACTAGCTTGCAAAACGTAGCAGAGTAATTCAGTAATACTGAGCACACTTATTCTGGATTTTTTATACATATTTTACCTTGCACTTGCACAGTGCCAGTGAGGTGAGGACAGGTCTGAGTGAGGAAATTGAGTATAGGCGCAAAACAATGTTATTTATCTATCAATTGATACTTGAGATTCTGATATATATATCCGATATTATGTATCATGTAATAATAAGCATAAGCTAGTTTATATGACATGTACAAATGTATCATGTAAGCTAATTTGTGTTTGAAAAGCTGAGATTTATTACATGTATCATCATGAATTTCATTTTTCATATTTTGAAAAAAAGCAGTACACAATACATACGATTACAACTGTACAAAATTGCAAGGTCTATTTAAGCATAAAGCAGTACAGAATAAATACTGTAAGTTTGTATCAGTAAGAAGTCCTAACGTCCAGGCTGGAAATGTGTATTGTACCTCTAGGTCTAAACGACCCAACTCCATCATTAAACTTATAGTTTCTGATTGGGAATGGATCTTTCATCCATTTAGATGCTCAATTATATGCACTACCTGTAACAGTACAAAGCCAAAGTGAGTACTGAAAGTCTATACATAAGTTATCAAGTATTATTGGGGTGACTTTGTAACAGTACAACCATGTGAATATGTAACTCATGTTGTATCTTTCTCCACAATGCGCAAAAATGTAGACATTTCAGAATAATGTTGATTATGAAAAATCAACCACAAGTGTTTTTTTTTACCAGCTGATTGAGGAAACTTTGAGCTTCAAAACTTGCTCCTGAGGAAGAAAAAATAATTTGACGCCCTGTACTTAATATTCCTTTAGTAGAATAACCAACTAATCGCAGATTATTTCAAGGATAAGCATATCACATGCACCTAATCTATCAATAATTATTGACACAAAAAAGGCTTCCTTTATTACTTCGGGATATGATAATATGAATGAGTAAATTGCACACCATCACCTGAGACACTTATCATTAATATTGTAGTTTCTAGAAATTACCATTTAATCAAAGAAAACTTATTATTTCGGATATTTCGTCAATTAAATAGAATAAAAATCAATTTCTTTATTCTTCATTCCTTTCTTTCTTTCTTTCTTTCTTTCTTTCTTTCTTTCCCTCTTTCATGGTTTATAAAATATATGAATGCATATTATAGCAGATGACATTTATTACTTAGAAAAGTCAATATGAATGAAGGGCTAAAAAGAGATTTTTTTTACTTAAGTCTTTCTTTCATAGTTTTTACTTATTCATCTTCTTCGCCTTCTAACTGTTCTAAATCTCTTTTATCCCCTTTCTTCGTTCTTTCTTTCTTTGTTTTTTCTTTCTTTTTTCTTTCTTTCTTTCTTTCTTTCTTTCTTCTTTTTACTACTACTACTACTACTACTACTACTACTACTACTACTACTACTACTACTACTACTACTACTACTACTACTACTACTACTACTACTACTACTACTACTACTACTACTACTGTTACCACTACTACTACTACTACTACTACTACTACTACTACTACTTCTACTACTACCACTTCTCCTTTTTTTCTTGTTTTTCTTCTTCTTCTTTACCCTAAATGCAGTTTGTAACTATGTATACCTGTCACAAACCTCCTTGCATAAATCATTTGATTTTTATGAAAATCCCGATGTTTAATGCATTAGTGAGCACACAATATACGAAAATTATGCAAATGAGAAGAAAGTTCAAGGCCTTGGCCCCACTCTGTGCCGTATCGATTGGTTATTTTGGTGTGCGCGCCTTTTGGATAGTGTTACTCTGAAGCCATGTGCGAAGTTTCATGAAATAACTGTCGGCAGAAGTAACAAAAACCGTCCATGAAACAAACCCCCATTTCATATTTGTTAAAATTTTGACTTCCTCCCTCATAGACATGCGTACATTATAATGCTTTTCAGATTGCATTTCCTTAACCCCATACTATTCTTAACCCCGGACTATCCTTAACCCCATACTATCTTTTTTTTCGATTCACACTGTCTTTCTTAACCCCATACTATCTTTTTTTCGATTCGCACTGTCTTTCTTAACCCCATACTATCTGCTCAACCGTGATTAATGCCTTAACCCCGGACTATCCCTCAGCTCATGAATACTGATGATTTTACCATACAGAGCGTGATTAACGCGCAATTCGACTTCTGTGATTGGTTAATGCTTAGCCCCACTTTCCTTAGCCCTGTTTCGTTTTCACACTGCATCTCTTAACACCGCAATTGTGGTGCTAGCACCACAATAAGCCGGCTAACCCTGCATTTTTTGCAGGGCCAGATAGTACCGTACTATTTACCGTGCTAGCCCACTTTGCTAAAACGTATTGTGAAAACGAAGTGGGCTAAGCTTAACCCCGGGAAATTGGTGGGGCTAAGACCCCCCCCCCCTAATCCCCACCAATTTAGGACAAAAAGTACAGTGTGAAAAGCATATATGGATGCTATGTTTAAAAATAAGTAACCCTGTGGAGCCGTGATATGTGCAAACGCCGGGATATGTGCAAACAATGGTATATGTGCAAAATTTGGGGTCCGACCACTTGAACGAAGGTCCGCGAGGCCGAGGGTCCGCGAGACCGAGGGACCGCAAGACCGAGGGTCCGCGAGACCGAAGGCCCGCGAGACCGACTTTTTTTCCCTTCATCGGTTGCTGCGGTCGAGTGGTTTAAGACGCCTCGTTGCAGTGGCGTAACAGGTGCCTGTTAACGGGGGGGGGGGGGTGCCAAATAATTCCCGGTAACTATATAGAATCAGTGGCGTTGCTAGGATTTCATGACTCATGAGAAAGAGACACATATCTCACCAACAAATTATAATGCGAGCACGCGCCTGCTCACCACCGCCTAGCGGTGGTGCGAAACACGTACTGCGCGCACGAAACGTCTCTGTAGGGGGATGTGGTGCAGGGGGGGGGGTTCTGCTACTTACAGTATAAACTTACGATCAGAGGCGTCGATCCTGGGGGATAGGGGGGGCAAACATATCGTTTTACCCCCCCAATAATTCCGGATGTGTAAAAATAAAATAAGATTGTAATGTTAGACAGAAATCGGCAAGCGAAATTGAGATGCACAACTCGTTCTTTATTCAAAATCGTGCTCAAAATATCCATTTTTCACAGTGGAATATAAAAAATTTCAGCTCGCGTTTCGCGCTCGCATCACTTCTTTAGCAATAAACCCATACTTTTCATGATTAAATAGGTGGCAAAAAGAAGCTGCTGTAAACTGCTTATCTAAAAAAAAAGAAGAGCCAATGGAGTAAATAAGAGAGTCAAAAGGGGCCTAAGCTTTCGATCCTAGCAGAATCTTCTTCGGAGGCAAAATAACAAACATATAAGGTGGAACAACCATAATATAGACCACGGACATACAACAGCAACACTGGAACAAGGAGACAAAAGGGGCATTAGTGAGAAGAGATGACCAATCAGGTTAATGAAGGGGATGAAAGAAAAGGAGTAGGCAGACACAAAGGGAAGTTAGTGGAGTAAGGCCAAAGAAAGACCTCAAGCCAAGAGGGATTAAGATAATGAGGCAGGCAACATCAAACAGGATCTGGAACAAAACAGTGATAGAGGGTATGAGGAAGATATGAAAAACAAGAGAATTAGTGAGAGGTGGGTCAAACAGGTAACAAAGAAAGGCATAATAAGCTTGTGCATAAGAGTGGGGAAAAAAGGGAAAGAGAAGGGAACAACTGATAATGTGCAAAAGACACAAGAATGTATGATAGAGCATGAAACTAACTTAGAGAAGAAAGTAAATGATAAAATAAATCTGTAAAAGTATAAAAGTATATAAATATATTAAAAATGAAAAAATAATATAAATACAACGTAACTGATATTGTAATCCGCTAGGTGTGAGGGGAAAAGCAGAAGACTATAATATAGTAGGAAAAAAAACCCCTGTATATATGGAAGGGAAGCAAATTGCCTAAAAGGGTAAAAGCAAATAAAGAAACTGATGCTATATGAGAGAGGGGGCGTATTGAGAAGAAGAAGAAAAAACAACTAAACATAGTATCCATGAAAAAAAGCAAAATAAATAAGTGGTAAATCTAAGAGGTGAAGGGAGAGAAAATATATATATATTATAATGAATGTTATATCGCCTGAATAAGGGAGGAAAAATAGGAGCTGAGCTATTATGGTTGTTCCACCTTATATGTTTGTCATTTTGCCTCCGAAGAAGATTCTGCTAGGATCGAAAGCTTAGGCCCCTTTTGACTCTCTGATAAAATAGGTGAATAGAATGTCCCATTTTCAGGTAAGCCTAAAAAAAACGCCCCCTTCGATTTGCAATAATATTTGGTTGGATATACATCTTGTTCTTTATCAAAAAGTCCATTAAACTGTCAATTTTTTCAGATCTAAAAATCAAAATTTTCAGCTCGCGCGCTTGCGTCAATTGTTCTTTTAGTTACCCATCTTAATCATTGTTACCAAAATGCTTGGAATATCAAGCTTTCAACCGGCAACCGATGAAGGGAAAAAAAGTCGGTCTCGCGGACCTTCGGCCTCGCGGGCCTTCGGTCTCTCGGACCCTCGGTCTCGCGGACCCTCGGTCTCGCGGACCCTCGGTCTAGCGGACCCTCGGTCTAGCGCGCTGTCACCCAAAATTTCGCCGGGATTTGTGCAAACAACGGAACTTGTGCGAACGCCACGCCGGGAAATGTGCCAATCTGTCAAAATTTATCAACGGCATCTGTGCAAACGTGACGACGGGATATGTGCAAATGAACAATTTTCACGGGAAAAGTACAAACCTCCGGGATATGTGCAAATCACTGCATTTATCCATAAAAAGGCTATTTCTCATGAAATGTTTCATAAAATTACTGTTAAAAATGAGAAACATGCCTGCATAAGGGAAAAGCTACAGTGATATCGGCAATGATACGCTTTTCAGAGAGGCCGGGGGGGGGGGGGGCACCACCCTTAAATGGAAGACCCACTAGCGTTTGGAATAACATGGATGTAGAGTGTAGTCTTTAATGCTCCAGACCCGGTCATTTAATAATTTGAAGATCCTTCTGAACTAATTAGACCCTGTACTAAAACATACATAAGGAGCATAGCCATTCAAAAATAATTAAAAAAAACTGCAACACCTCACCGTCTACCAAATTAAGACCTTGTAGAAATGAATATAGAATGTAAGTCTAATGTAGTCTTTACCCTAAACCTTGTTCTATCAAAAAAAAGAATCAAATTTAATACCTCACCGTCTATTTTTTATGGAATAAGTTGTTGTTGTTTTAGCTTATACGACGCGTGTCATTCAGTAGTGAATATTTGCGCCGAAAAAACACCCCACATCCACCGAGCCGGATTCGAACCAGCGACATAAGGTTAACAGTTGTCAATCATCTACAGTCCTCCGCTCTACCAACTGAGCTATCGGTGGTTACTGGGTTTAAGGTGTAGTCTTTACTCCAGACCGGGTGATTAAACAAATTCAAAATTATTTAAGCCCCGCCATCTTGCACTACTAAGACTCTGTTATAAAGAACGTGTATATAACGTATTCTCAATTCTCCAGACCCGTTTATTCAAACAAATTTTCAAGACCCCACAGTCTCATTCCTGTGAAAAAAGAATGGATATAAAGCGTTGTCTTTTCTCCAAACCTTTGATTAAAGGTCAAGTCCACCTCAGAAAAATGCTGATTTGAATCAATAGAGAAAAATCAGACAAGCGCAATGCTGAAAATTTCATCAAAATCGGATGTAAAATAAGAAAGTTATGACATTTCAAAGTTTCGCTTATTTTCAACAAAATAGTTATATGAACGAGCCAGTTACATCCAAATGAGAGAGTCGATGATGTCACTCACTCACTCACTATTTCTTTTGTTTTTTATTGTTTGAATTATACAATATTTCAATTTTTAAGAATTTGACAATTAGGACCTCCTTGCCTGAAGCACAAAATGTTAAAATAATGGAATTCCACGTGTTTAGGGAGGAATGAAGCTTCATTTTACATGACAATGATGAGAAAATCAAAATATTTCATATTTCATATAATAAAATACAAAAGAAATAGTGAGTGAGTGATGTCATCAACTCACTCATTTGGATGTAACTGGCTCGTTCATATAACTATTTTGTTGAAAATAAGCGAAACTTTAAATGCCATATCTTTCTTATTTTACATCAGATTTTGATGAAATTTTGTTGAATTTTTCTCTTTTTATTCAAATCAATTTTTTGTTGGGGTGGACTTGTCCTTTAAAAAACCTTCAGAATTAAGATCCAAGACTAAGACTCCGTCATAAAGCAAGGGTACATATCGCAGTCTTTACTCCAGACCCGTTTTAAAAAATTATGTTATAATCTTCGAAAATAAGAACCTGTAAGAAAGCATGGATATAAGAGCACAGTCTTTACCCCAGACGCTGTTATTGATAAAAAAAATAGGAGATCTTCAATTTGACGACCCCACCGTCTCAACTCTGTGGGGGAAAAAATGGATATTGAGTGTAGCCTTTACTCCAAACCTGGTGATTAAAAAAAAATTAAATACTAATACCCCATCATCTTCCAAACTAATAGTATATAACAAAGCACGGGGTACCTATAGCATAGCCTTTACTCCATACCCATTTATTTAAAAAACTACACTGTACACACACTGTATAATTACGCTGTAGACCCATGTGCTACATTACAGGGACTTAGTATTGAAGATGACGGGATTGAAGTATCGAAGATTCTTGAATTTTTTTTTTTTCAAATGACTGGGTCTGTAGAGAATAATAACTCTACATGGCAATGGTTTAGAAGATGGTGAGGTCTAAGTTTTAAAGTTTATTTCTCTTTTTAACCACCGGGTTTTGAGTAGAGACTACGCTTAGCTAGTCCAGGTATAGCATTGATCCTGTTGTTTGGAAGAATATATGGCCAAGACTGAGTATCAAAAAGTAGACTAATAACCTTCATCTTGTAGGGTAAGGTCGCATTGGGTCTGGAAAAGGAGACTACCAGCATGGGTCGGCAGAGCAAAATTGATAGGGGGAGGGGAGGGCACAGCGAAAAAGGACACTTCCTCTTTTGAAAAGGGCACTTGAAACAAAAAACTTTTTTCAAAAAACAAAATAGCATATATACCCTAGTACTAGTAGGTTAATGAGCAAAATGATTGAGGGGGGCAAACATGGCGTATAGGGCAAAATTTCTTTAAAGCTGCGAGCGAGCAAGCAAAATTTTGAAACTTTTAATGAAAATAATAGCATTTGTGATAGATTTTGACATAGAGAACACTATCATATTTCACCACTTTTTCTTTCCTTTTCCTTTTCTTCTTTTCTATTTCTTGGTCTTGAAAACTTTTGGGGTCCATGGAACGAGGTCCATTTCTTAGGGGGCAAGTGCCCTCCCTCGGCTCAGATGCCCCTGCAAAAAAGAAAGGACTTTACTTGCAAATACATATACCTTATATTAGCAAATTGGACATTTGAACAAACCAGAGAGAAGGGGCATTTATCGGAATATTCATATGGGGCACTTGATCAAAGGTGAAAATTTACACACTACAGAAGAAGAATTTCACTCTGAAAAGGGACAACTTAACCCTATCTAGGCCGGGGTATTTTTGGAGTTCATATGGCCCTTGAGATCTCAGCCGTCGACCGCGCGATCGCACCGAAAATTGGCACGCATGTTGTCTGTGATATAATCTACAAAATTGTATAGTAATGTATCATGCAAATCGTTATTACGTAATTATGCTAATTCATGCGTAATTAGTATGCGAAATCATACTTTTTCCTCTAACTCAATAAATAAAGGTCCAAATGTTCTATTTTTTGGCATAGAAACCCTTTGTGATGTTCTTAGCAAGTGTACATGAAAAATTGTGATATTAGATCAATTTCTTATGTATTATATTGTTTTTTGCAATTTCTTATGTATTTCTTTGTTTTTGGACTTTTGTTTTTCATTGTTTTTTCAATGAAATTCGTTGGGGACTCTTCTAAAATCATAAACAGCATAAAATACATACATTTAGGCCAGCAAAACTAAAAATAATCATATATTTAAGATTTTTGGTTGAAAACACAATTTACATTGCCTTTGTACACGAAATCACGTTTTTGAGCAATTTTTGGTCTGACATGCACTTACATAACATTGCGTAACTTCGGAACCACGTACCCGGGTGACGCGAAATTGGTCTCAAAAGTTGCGCAAAACTTGAAAGTAAAATGCCAGCGAGCAGCGCGGTCAAAAAATTTTGCGCGGCGAAAATATCGCACGACTCGTTGAGGGGGGGGGGGCCTTCGAGGCCCCCCGGCCTAGATAGGGTTAAAGGTGCGAGAGTAGCATTTTAAAAGGATTTTTGTTATTTAAATATGCACTTTTAGAAGGGAATGCAATTTTTTTAGGGAATACAACTTTTAGGGAATACAATTTTTTTGTACTCCTGAGACGCCCTCGAAATGCACCTCGAGCGGGCTTGTCAGGATAACGTACTAATACAGGGCAGGAGAGGTGGTCTTGCACAATTTCCTGGGAACTTTTCTTTCCTTTCTTTCTTTTACTTTTCAAACTGACATAATTTGAACAAAGAAATTATCATATTTTTGAAAAAAAGAAAAGCATATTTATAAGGCAACAATAGTCAAAACTGACTAGTTTGCCTATTCAAAATAACAACAACAACAACAGGGATAAGAACGCGAAATAAGGAAAACGGGCAATGATAGGGCATGAAAAGAGCGGTTTTAAGGAATGGAAACTTATCTGATACGAGAATGGGCACTTATATTTATATAAAGGTAAAGGGGTACACTTAAACACATAAAACGGGTCTTTCTAAGATGAAAGGGGCAAAATTCTTGGGTTAAAAGGGAAAACTGTCTAGTGCTTCAAAAAGTGGGGGCACTGTGAACCCCCTGCCCCCCCGGATCGCAGCCCCTGCATTCATATCATATGGAACATTCGTTGTAAAATCGAGGAGGTGTATGAATTGCAACCTAAAAATATTGCATTTAGAGAGTAAAGTGCATCGCATTTGTGGGTATATAGTTCAAAATTAATGCCTCTTGTTGGTAAAGTGCGCTAGTATGACATGATTGTGTGGGAAATATTTTTATATACGTTAGTGGGTACATTGTTTTTACACATGTGGCTGATATTACCCAAGCTGGCGTCGGTACATGTTAAAAGAGATAGGAAACAATGCCTTGTTTGAATTTTCATAGATTCCTAAAAATCAATATCAAATGTCATAGTAATCAAGACATTTTGGGTTTATAATTAAATTTTAAAGAAATTCGACAACTTCTGATGAAATCTGGAAATGAAATCAACAGATCAAGTTCAATGTACGTATCAGTAGAAATCATGCTTGCCTCTCCCACCCCTTTAATTAATTGCCCCATGCAGTGTTCGAAACAGTACTAAATGTCCCTTTCAGGTGACACGACATATACTCCTGCGACAATTGGGACAATTAATATCTCAGAAGGCATAGGATTAGTGTTAGGATTGTGATAGACTTTTTGGTTCAGAATATTGTCATGATTACGATTAGGGTGTATTTAGTTTTGGAGGTTACCTTTTATGTTTCGCTTAATGTTTAGATTTTCCATCGGAGCAATTGTCGCCGGAGCAAATGTCCACTAAGCCTGGTCCCCCCCTGCCTCTCTGAAATTGCCGATGACACTAGCTGTAGCTTCTCCCCTATGCAGGCATGTTATTAGTGTAATTTTAACAGTAATAATGAAAAATTTCATGAGAAATATCCTTAATATGGATAAAAACAGTGATTTGCACATATCCCGGAGGTTTGCACTTTTCCCGTGAAAATTGTTCATTTGCACACTTCCGTCGTCACGTTTGCACAGATGCCGTTGAAATTTTTTTTGACAGATTTGCACATTTCCCGGTGAGGCGTTTGCACAAATTCCGTTGTTTGCACAAATCCCGGCGAAATTTTGCACATATACCGTTGTTTGCACATATCCCGGCGTTTGCACATATCACGGCTCCACAAACCCCTTATTCAATATGGTGAAACCTATGGAAGCTTAAAAGTGCCACCGAGATGTTGAAATAATTATCTTGGGAAGTCGATATCTTGATAGCAAAAGATCAGATGACGAGATCCTGGATCTCATCATGTCAACATCTTTTAGAAGAGATGATGAGATGACAAGATCCCGGATCTCATCATGTTGACATCTTTTAGAAGAGATGATAAGATGAAAAGATCCCAGATCTCATCATGTCAACATCTTTTAGAAGAGATGATGAGATGACAAGATCCCGGATCTCATGTCAACATCTTGTAGAAGAGATTATCAGATGACAAGATCTCGGATCTCATCATGTCAACATCTTGTAGAAGAGATGATCAGATGACATGACATGAGTTCCGGGATCTTGCCATCTCATCATCTCTTCTAAAAGATGTTGACATGATGAGATCCGGGATCTTGTCATCTCATCATCTCTTCTACAAGATGTCAACATGATGAGATCTGGGATCTTGTCATCTTATCTTTTGCTATCAAGATGTCGACTTCCCGAGATAATTATCTCAACATCTCGGTGGCACTTTTAAGCTTCCATAGAAACCTTTTTTTAAGGCTATCTCTAGCAATGTCATTTGTCAGTAATGTTTATCAACCTATTGGCAGAATTCTGTGCAAAAATGAAATCGATTTGTTTATTTATGGATGAGTGAGCACGCTTCAAAGTGGGAAAATTGGTATTTTGAATGACACAGACTCATTTTAAAGGGTAAAGTGAATATTGGGGGCAAATTTGGTTTCAAATGTGACTTTAATTGCTGTTGTTTTTATCATCCATCATTTCTATCACCACACACTTTCCGAATGTGATTATACGTCACAGGGGCCGCGGAACGGTTTTTAAAAGTGCAAGTATGTGCAAGTTTTCCGAAATAGATCCTTATACTTTTTAGGACATTAAAAAAGTTAAGATTTCAATTTTGACAACAGCGCCATCGCCCCCGTCATCGAAAGAGGAGCGCCTCTATATCCGCTTTTGCCAATTCGCAGGCAAGAGAAAAAACAAACAAACCTAAATCACTCAAGATTGTTTAAAATGTCACAGTTTTTATAAAATACATACAGATCTATCTCCCCCTATAATCCCATACGACTCCCAGCGATTTATTTCAAATGTATATAAAGATGAAATACATATACATGTAGATCTATTTTCCTCCTATAATCCTACAAGACACAGAGCATTAAGCATATGCACCTTTCCAATTTCCCTTCTGGAATTGATTTAAAACGACTTAAAATCTCATTTCTTCTTAAATTGTCAAAATTGGTTCAAGATTGATTGCTTATTTTCCTATACAAATTCATAGATAACTACTTCAAGACAGTCTTGTATTTAAACAATATCAAAAGATAATTGTTTGAAAAATGAAGATTAATTTTACTGGACTTTTTTTAAACAACCGCAAGTCGCTGTTGTGTTTCTCCTTTCTTTTTTGTGTGTTTTACTAGCATTTTGAATGAATGCTGGATTTATCAGGTTATTCGGTTTTTTCCAGACTTACAAAAGGGAAAAAGAAAAATGACTTTATCACTCGGTTTCAACAAAATCGAGTGAAAATTCTTATTTCCCAATTTATCACGAATATCGTATTACACTGTAAAAAATGAAGTGCTAATTTAGCACTTACGGTTCTCGTATAGTGACTGCGCCACGATTGTTCAATTTATAGTACAAATCTTACTAAAAAATCAGCACTCGTAGTGCAGTCACTGTAGGCACCGTAAGAATGGTAAGTGCTAAATCAGCACTTCATATTTTACAGTGTACGGTACACTATGTGTAAAGTCCTGGAAAGGACAAAAAAAGTGGAGAGAGTGGAAGTAGAGTATCTTTCGGTGTACCGGTAGTCCTTAAAAGGAGTGTAAACCAGAAGAGTGAAAAACCTTGAGAAATGGGCAGGAAGAGTGGCTTGATTAGAATGTGGGTATGACTTGGAAAGGTGGGAAAAGTGAGAGCTGAGAGGCTTGAGTAGATGAGAGAAGCTGGCTCGAGTTGGCAAGTGGAGTTGCAGAGCAAGAAAAGACCTTCTACTCAAGCCTCTCATCCTGCCCACTTCTCAAGATTTTCCACTCTTTTCTGTGTTTTTTTCCGAAAGATAATTTGAAGGACAAGTCCACCCCAACAAAAAGTTAATTCGAAAAAAAGGAGAAAAATCCAACGAGCAAAACACTGAAAATTTCATCAAAATCTGGATGTAAAATAAAGTTATTACATTGTAAAGTTTCGCTTAATTTCACAAAACAGTTATATGCACATCCTATTCGGTATGCAAATTGGCAGACTGATGACGTCACCCACTCACTATTTCTTTTGTATTTTATTATATGAAATATGAAAAATTCTAATTTCCTCTTCCTTGTCAAGTGAAAAAAAGTTTTATTTCTCCCTGAACACGTGGAATTACCATTATTTTAACAGTTTATGGTTAAGTTAAGTTGGTCCTTATTGTCAAATCTGTAAAAATTGAAATATTGTATTATTCAAACAATAAAAAACAAAAGAAATAGTGAGTGATGAACATCATCGACTCTCTCATTTGCATATCACTGAGTTGTGCATTTAACTCTTTTGTGAAAAATAAGCGAAACTTGAAAATGTCATAACTTTCTTATTTTACATCTGATTTCGATGAAATTTGCAGCGTTATGTTTAATTTTTCTCTATCGATTCAAATCAACAATTTTCTGGGGTGGACTTGACCTTTAAGGCCCCCTCACATCTAACCGATTTGCCCGAAATATGCCTTGCGATGGCTGGCGAAATGCATTTTTTGTGTAAAAAATCGCTTTCATTGAAACTGCTCCAGTTCAATAAAAAAATCCAAGAGCATAAGCGTCTTACTCTTAATTCAATGTTTATTTTCATGAAATGTGCTTCTAACAAAAAAATCCTTATAACTGACTAGACACCAAAAATACGTGAATATGGTTTCGAGTTATCATTTCCAAAACTATCATCATAACTAAATGAACTTTTTCTTTTATTGTAAAGCAAAATATATGTTCATCTGAAATGACAAGAAGACCAGACTATACCATGTAGTGTTCAATGACAAATGAAGGTTTTGAAAAGTGGATTTTCTCGCACTACATATCCTATCAATCTAGGAAATTAAACGCAATGTCCATCCTAAAAATGCTCATTCAAAATCCAAGAGTTTGTTGGAATACATACATGTAATTACATACTTAGAAAATGATCAGTTGAGTTTGAATCTCTACTTTTGGCAAGATATTCAACAAATGTTTATTTATCAATCAAAATATGAAATACATTGCTGAACATTAAAAATGTGTGTAAAATTGTGTGTGAAACCAAGGCAGGAATATCAAATTTCCGTATTCTTTTCTAGTACAGTACAAATTCTAAGTTATGGGATGAATATTTTTTTTCATTTTAATGAAACGTGTAGACAGACATCAATAATTCTCTGAACAGTAAACTAAATGAATAGTTATACCCGGGGGTATTTCTTGAAATTTGTCTGGAAATTTATGGAAATGATCTTCAAAATATGTTTCAATAAGACCCTAAAGCTTTTCTAGATGTTTTAAAACAGAGTACACATGATTTAATTTATATCTTGACAGGAAATATGCTTTCCATAACAAAAAATAATAATAATGCATTTTTTTCTTTGTAGCTGATGAAATGATTCAGACTCGTCTTCACCATGGGCAAGGATCCAGGGAGGGGGGTTTGGGGTATTCATTTGTAAAAAATTTGAATTTGTACATCAGACAGCAGCCAGTAAGATAGACTCATCTCCTCATCCCACCTCCCCCCCCCCCCCCCCATCCCAAACAGACAAAAAAAATATCACTGAATCAGCAAGGCATGGCTTCTCATCATTCACAAAGGTATGCACAATGTTGCAAACGGCTATATGAAACTCTTCTTATACCCCTTTCATAAACCCCATTAAAATGAATTAGGCGGCTAATAGCAGCATAATTTGGTCGTAAAATTGGAGGAGGACTGCTATTATCCGCATAATAGCAGCATCGGGACAAGATTTTTATACCCTTTTCATAAACCTATCCTCCAATTAGCCGCCTAAGAGTAATGCGGATAATTCAATAAAAATTGCGTTCATAAACTCCGAAAATATAAGCCGCATTATTTTTACGAGCGCCCGTCCTGAAAAAGGGGGATAATCGCCATGACTACTGGACACGCCCCCTCCGATGCGGTTGTGTTGGAAAAGGGTGACCTTGTGACCGCACCATGGCAATTATCCGCATAATTTGGAAATGCGTTCATAAACTCAAAATCTTGTCCCGATGCTGCTATTATGCGGATAATAGCAGCATCAGAGTAATGCGGATAACTCTTGTCCTCCTCCAATTTTACGACCAAATTATGCTGCTATTAGCCGCCTAATTCATTTTAATGGGGTTTATGAAAGGGGTATTGAGTTTATTACGCATTTCCAAATAATGCGGATAATTGCCATGGTGCGGTCACAAGGTCACCCTTTTCCAACACAACCGCATCGGAGGGGGCGTGTCCAGTTGTCATGGCGATTATCCGCCTTTTTCAGGACGGGCGCTCGTAAAAATAATGCGGCTTATTTTCGGAGTTTATGAACGCAATTTTTGATTCTTATCAACAGACCAAGGTGATGAAGAGTGACAAAACAGGGAAGTGCCACAAGGAGGGGCAAACTCTTTCTGATTTATCAAGTAGTGAAAAAGGCCGGGAAAAAGGAGAGAGAGAATAAAGATAAGAAAGAATAAAGAATGCAAAGAATTAAAAGAGGTCTGATTAGTCTATACCTGTTACACCTCTTATTTCATCAAGCTACCCTGGAACTGCCCCTTGGTGATGTAGTTCCATATGTTATTTTTACGTCAGAACTGAATCCTTGTTGAGTGATTTCTCCTGACATGCCACAAAATATCTCAGAATACTCTGAGTCTGTAGAGAGTGGAGCAAGACTGATTGCGTCTTATTGGGGATTCAAACTTCAATGTTGGTGTTGGAAGCGCAATTTGAATTGCCGTCTCAACTCCAAAACTGACTCAAATCACAATATAGCTCAACATCCAGTGCAGTTCATTCCACAACCAAATGATGTACTGATGTACGAACCGGCCCAATACCATCACCAAAATGTTAACACTGCTCTTGAAATCCTCCTATGAGAGGATTTGTAATAGTTTACATCCAATGCTTTTATTCCATGATTTACAGCACTTAAAAATAGCAAGTTATCATAGCTGTTCCCTTTGGAATCAATCTACCATGTACAACAATAAAGGTATCATCACAAGTACTTTGTTTCATTTCAATTTGTTCATATTTTCCTTCCAAAAAAAGGGGAAGACAATGATCATTCATTATTTCAGATACATGAACATGACTGACAAAATGCTGATAACATATTACTTAAAACTTCTACAGAGCACACCACAGTGCATGTGCATGAGAAAACATGTAAAGACAATTGTAAAATGGTATTGACAACTTGGAAACAGATATATGATCGAACACGCGGTGAGTCCAAACCAGGGAATGAAGAGATGAAAAATGTTCAAATGGGGAAAGAAGATGAAATTAAATGAGAGAAAGAGAAAAAAAGGAAAAGACAAAGAAACAAGAGGTCAGGGGGGATGCGATCATTCTTTCCTCAAATTGGATGAATTCTACAATAGAACACTGAATTTTAAAAGGTAGCTAGACTTGTTAATCATTCGCTTTTTGCAGGATTTTACCACATGTGAAGGTAGAATACTAAACACACACTCTCTGATGCAAACATATCCACCCACATCCTCATATACACATTAGTAGTTTGTCTCCTGTTCTTTCTCCATTCCAAAAGTCCTTTTTCTGGTCTCACCAAATAGCAAAATAATCCCTTTCAAATTTAGAAGCATTATACAAATTTATATACATGATTGAATTAAATTCAGAAAGAATAATGAACTAAGAATTAGAATGAAAAAATTACACTAACTAGTGCTACAATAGGAAATACACATATAAACTACACAATTCCTTTTAACAGGAATAACATTTGCATACTTACAGAACATGTAACCCATCCAAACAATCATATAAAAAAAAATTGCACATATGATGTCAATGAGGGCAATGGAAATAGGTAATATAGGTAAACTTGCTCAAGTTGACTTTTCCTAAGTCGAATATGCGTCAAAATGATTCTTTTCGATCAGATTATGCAAAACATGTGCAATAATAATACAGCAATATAATTCTTTTACGTAAAATTTTTCCCCAGTCAAACCGATTCTGCTGTCCCAAAATATTAGACTTTAATATGTATAGTTACCTGTTATGGAAGTCCCCACTGCTTATATGTACGTATAGGTGCATGATTTTTGAGAATTGCTTATGAAAGAACTTTCAATGAAATATCACAAAACGGAAGAAGCAATACTCATGAAAATTGGCAACAGCAGGGGCGGTGCCGGGGGGGGGGGGGGGGCAGCAGGAGTGACAATTAGCCTATGACTTTCACAAGTACGTGTAGTTAATGAAACAAGAAAAGAACTAGGGGGGGGGTAGAAAAAAGAGGAGGAAAGGGAAATAAAAAGGAGAAAGGAAGGTATAAAAAGACAGGTGTGAGTGAACTATAACATACCTATTATTCAATTGAAGAAAGTCTGATGTCACTTTTAGTCTTTCTATCCCCCCCCCCTCAAAATGAAATGGTGCTGCCCCTGGGCTACAACGTATTTCACTGCAATTCTGTTATTAATATCCACATGCAAACTGCATAAACATGTTCTTGCTCTTCATTTTTATCTACATGAAAATTTTAAGAACCTCTACCAATCTGGGCTTAAAACATTATAAGTATTCCATGAAGGAAAGTTAATCAAACTCTATTAACTTATTGATTAGCAAATGATTAAAGTGATTAGCCATATCAAAAAGCTATTGTGCAGAATATCATTGCAGAAGGTAACTTTAATTCACTGAACAATCAACATGAAGTTGCTATAGTTATATATAACATTACTAATATTGAGTTGATATAAAGCTTTTAAAGCACAGGAAAAAACAACCATTTAAGGCTACAAAGCAAAAAAAAAAGAGTCTACTTAGTTGAAAGAAAAGCAAAAAAAAAAATCACCGCTTCTAGGCAACAATACCTTCCAAAGTTTCATCATAAAAAAAGTTCGATGTTCTAGGGCCCTGAACACAAATCCTAGCAATTGATCAGACATATATGACTGTACATCATCTATCTTACAAATCACCTTTTATGATCACATGCTAACCTTCGTGTTACCAGGCCCTGGAAAGCGAAAAACAAAGCTATAAAAACTGTCTCAAATGGGAGAGATTTCCTTTCAAAATGGAAAAGTTTCTTTTATAGATCAAATTCTCAGTAAAAATCCATAGCTGAGATCAAATGCAAATGTCTACAAATTATTGATGGGCAATGACGCATCATCAGAGCTGTTCTTCCATTTTATGTGCCACCAGGAAACCCATTATTACAAAAATAGTTCATAAATGGATAAAAAATGACACATACATGTACCTGGGGAAAAAATGACTTATGATGTTGTTTCTGACTGTGTATTGTTCTTGTCTAATTTTCTTTTCCGGACTGTCTGATCACCACTACTCTCTTCATCCTTAACTTCATCCTTAACTTCTTCATTATCCTCTTCTTCTTTTTTCCTTTCCTCTGAAATGTCTTCGTGCTGCGATAGTGGGGCTTCTGGAGTTTCTCGCTTTGGGGGTTTCACAGGGCAAAAGAAGTCTGCTATCACCACTAGGATCTAAATATTACATAAAAAATGAGAATATTTGAATCTTTCTATATTTACTTATTTTTTATCTATTTATTTTATTTCTGGCAAAAGGAATACAAGAAATTACAAATTCAAGAAAAGCAAAAGACCCATCGACCGATGGCCAAGGATAGCCAAAAGGACACTAGTTCCAATGAAAGGTTCTCCCATCACCACTTGATAGTTTACAAACTTAAACATGAACATGAATTAAAAGACATGGATTGAAATGTCATCAAAACACATTTAGCTCTGAAACAAACACTGGAGCAATGGAAGCAATGAGGAGCATGTGAAACACATTAGACTCAAGTAAAATCTATTTACAATATAAAATACATAATTATAATTATCTTTTTAATCTGTTATTTACAATGTGAAAAAGAAAAGAAATAGAGTTGAGTGGAAAAGACAGAAATTCAAAAAATTTAGTCAACAAGATGAGTGTGTCATGTATGATACATATGAGGACAAATATCTTGCATTATACGTGTAAACCTTATAGTTGGTGTCATAACAAAAACCATAATTAGGTGGTCTCTCTTTGACAGATCACCTCTTAATTTCGTCAGAATTTTCTTATTATTAGGTGGTCTGTTAGTATCCCTAAATTAGACCCCAAAGTAACCAATCTGGAATAAAATTATTGGAAATGGTTTTTCAACTGATTTGAGTAGGTATGGGTGTCAACATTTACCAAAAAAAAGTAAGGAGGAATGCGGGTTGGGGAAAGTGCTTTTTTTCAGGGTCAAAGGTCAATGACCTTTTCATATGTACTGTATAATGGTATCTCTGAGATGGAAAGGCGCAGGTTGGTGATAATGGTGTCAAAATACACAAATTCTTACCAGAATATCAAATAAAATAAAATTAAGTACCTAGAATGCACATTCACCGATAAAATTCAAGGTCAAAGCCTTTCAAAGGTCAATGACCTTTTTTTACATTATATACCATGCTGTATAATGGTATCTATGAGATGATAAGGTACAGGCTGGCGATCATGGTGTCAAAATGTACAGATTCTTACAAGAAGATAAAATAGAATGAATTCAATTACTTAGAATGAACATTTCACCAATAAAATTCAAGGTCAACGCTTATAAAAGGTCAATGACCTGTTTACATTATATATACCATATTGTATAATGGTATCTCTGAGATGAAAAGGCGCAGGTTGTTGATAATGGTGTCAAAATGCACTGATTCTTACAAGAAGATAAATAGAATGAATTCAAGTACTTAGAATGGACATTCACAATAAAATTCAAGGTCAACGCTTATCAAAGTTCAATGACCTTTTTACATTTTATATATACCATATTGTATAATGGTATCTCTGAGATGGAAAGGCGCAGGTTGGTGATAATGGTGTCAAAATGCACTGATTCTTACCAGAAGATCAAATGAAGAAAAAAAAATAAGTATCTAGAATGTACATTCAACCATAAAATTTAAGGCCAAAGGTCAATTACCTTTTATACATTATATACCATATTATATAATGGTATCTCTGAGATAAAACACCACAGTTTGGTGATCTTGGTGCCAAAATGCAAAGATTAATATTGTACAAGTAGATTAAACAACACCAAAATCAGTATAAAGAATAAAGTTTCAACCTTGAATTCCAAGATCAAATGAAATATTATATATGTCTGTATGACATAAAAATAACAAACATTTAATCTAATTTTATTTGTGATAATGTAAATAAAGATGGCTAATTTGTTATGAAAACATGGATGTTTCATATATTCAGTCCAAAGTAATGAAGGTCATGGAGAATGTATTTAGGGGTCAGAGGTCAATGAACTCTTTCCAAAATATCAGTGGAAATTAAGTAAAAAAAAGTTGATAGGCAAATAACGCTTCTTCATATACTGTGACGCATTGCCAAAAACAATGAACAAAAATAAATGAAATCGAGTATATAATTTGAAATGATATCTATCTTATGTATCAGCATTTAATGCATCATAATATCTAAATCAAGGTGGTTGTGTCTTTTTCTCTCCAGCGATAGTCCACTCACCTCAATGCTATAATACATACTATAAAATGTTAGCTTAATCTTCTGAAAATGGAAAGGATAGGTCTAACTCTTTCCAATCAGCAGAGGGATGACGATGAAGATGAAATGAAGGCCATACTTAGAGCTGCAACTTTTGTCATAGTAAATAGCATGTATCTCAACTTCAACAAAGATGAATTCCCGTATTATTATTAATTACCTCTCATTGCGAGCTGCCAGAATCTCTTGAGATGCTATAATGCTGCAGGACAAAACTTCATATCTGCTCTCTAGCTGCCGTACGTCACCCATGATGCTATTTCTACTAGGTATCAATTTGTACAAGGATCATGTATTTGGTCCAGAACAACTGATTGTTACCATGCACAAATTAGGCATATAATAATAATATTCAAAAGGAGATAATAGCTTACAAGTAGACATCCGTCGACCTAACAAAACTCCTACAGCACCACTTCCAGTTCTTGAGGATCAAGCTGTGCAACGTATCAGTAATATAGATCCTGGTCTGATATCCCTTGACAGAACATAAGGCTTTCATTGAATTGGCCAGATCAAAGTCCTGAAAATCTCAGAAGGTTTTCTAGAGTTTGATTACTCTTTGCCGAAATTGAGAGACTGAACTTCATTTACTATGACCAAAGCTGCAGCTATAATGATTGCCTTATTATAATTCTTCATCATTGTCCCTGGCTATATGAAAATGTTCTTGGATGATGCATGCCATTAGGGTTAGGCCTATCCTTTCCATTTACAGATTAAGTTATAGTTTATAGAATTTTATTGTAGCATTTCAAGGTTTAATAGTGACATATTGCTACAGAGAAATTAGTACCTTGATTTAGATTTATAAAATGCATATCTAAATGCTGCTACTTTAGAAAACTTCACCATTTCAAATTATATCAAACATTATTTTTTTTACACTTTTGGCAATGCATTACTACAAAATATATTAAAAAGTTCTATTTGATCTCAATTTCATCTCGAACCTGTATTATGACATCATCATTGGTCAAGGAATCAACTATTAAATTTCTATTAATTTCCCAAGCAGGTCAGTCTTTTTCCCATCAGAATCACTTTATACCTACATGCCACAATCAAGTCATCGACCTATTTACTTAAATGCCCTGTCATTATTGACAAAGTTGATTGACCTATAACCCCTAAATATATTTTTCATGGCCATTATTTATCCTTATTTCAGAGTAAAATTATTAAACAAGCAAGTTTTCATTACATATAGCTATCTTTCTTTGTACTATTCACAAATAAAATGTGAATATGATGGATTAATTTCTTGGGGGGTTATCTTGCATGGATATATGAATATTTATTATCTTTTGACCTTTGACTTTGGATTTTAAAGGCGAAGGATAATTCTTTATTATTATTTTGTGCCGTTTTATCTTCTTGCGAAAATTGCTGTTTGACACCAAAATCACCTACATGCATTTTATCTCAGAGATACCATTATACGATATATAGCCTATTAAGGTCATTGACCTTTGACCTTCAACTTTATGGATGAATATGCATTCTGGGTACTTCATTTCATTTTTTGTTAAATCTTTCTGTAAGAACCTTTGCGTTTTGACACCAAGATCACTAACCCGCGCATTTTCATCTCAGAGATACCATTCTACCGTATATGGTATATAATGTAAAAAAGGTAATTGACCTTTGAAACGCTTTGACCTTGAATTTCATTGGTGAATGAGCATTGTATGCACTTGATTTTATTTTATCTTCTTGTAAGAATCTGTGCATTTTGACACCAAGATCACCAACCTGCGCCTTTTCATCTCAGAGATACCATTGTACCGTATATGGCACATAATGTAAAAAAGGTCATTGACCTTTGAAAGGCTTTGACCTTGAATTTCATTGGTAAATGAGCATTGTATGCACTTGATTTTATTTTATTTTATCTTCTTGTAAGAATCTGTGCATTTTGACACCAAGATCATCAACCTGCGCCTTTTCATCTCAGAGATACAATTGTACCGTATATGGTACATAATGTAAAAAAAAGTCATTGACCTTTGAAAGGCTTTGACCTTGAAAGTTTTTGTTTAATGTGCATTCTAGGTACTTAATCTTATTTTATTTGATATTCTGGTAAGAATTTGCGTATTTTGACACCATTATCACCAACCTGCGCCTTTCCATCTCAAAGATACCATTATGCAGTATATATGAAAAGGTCATTGACCTTTGACCTTGAAAAAAAGCACTTTCCCCAACCCGTATTCCTCCTAACTTTTTTTTGGTAAATGTTGACACCCATACCTACTCAAATCAGTCAAAAAACCATTTCCAATAATTTTATTCCAGATGGTTACTAATTACGGGATACTATGTCATGAGTATGACAGATCACCTATTATATTCGTCAGAATTTTCTTTATTTTTATTGCCAAAGCTAGTAACCACTTTATCTCAATATCGGGCATATCAATTTTCTTGATTTTCATGTCATGTATGGCAATCATTATGGACATGCGAAACGAAACTTTTCAAGGTTATCAAATCATGATGACGTCATCTAGGCGCCATTTTGTAAAATTAAATGATTGATGATATCATCGCAACTAATCATAAAAAATCATCCATATTTGCATCATATCAAGTTCAGGTGACAAGTCATCAGGACATGTTAACAGAGGTCATGCAAAGGTCACGATGCGCACGTACGCGCGCGTCAAAATTTAAAAATTTTCCAAATCAACCGTGGTCAAGTTTGGGTATGTTTCAGGCCATTTTGAGCATGTCAAGAATTTGCGCGCGCGCGCGCACAGGTATGCGTGCGCATTCTTGCTCCTACCATCGCTATGCCTCTTCGAGTCGTCATTTATTTTATGTCTGTCCATTGTCCATGATCTTCTGATTAATTTGATACCTCATTAAGCCTCTTACGACCAATAATACCGGAATGCGCGTCCATTCAAATTTGCATTGCACGCGCGTGCAAACTCGCAAAATAAGTCATAAGTGGGAAAAAATATGCCTATATAAAATTCACTGTAGCTCTTCAGGGAGTCCGTTGACCCCCAATTTTTCCTCACTCGTCGATAAAGTCAATATCTCATTTGGAAATTGCATAAATACCACAAAATTGCGTAAAAAATAAAAATTACACATTTTCGCAACATACGTCAACGTATTTATGCATATTTGACCGTATCTTCATTATTAGTGGTCTGTTTTCTCTCAAAATTTGATATGATGTAGTCGAAAAAATTCTCTACAAATAACGTGTGAATAATTTTCACTTTTGACCACAGCATCAATGTGTTGTGACCTGTTTAAGTTTTTCCAAATTTTTTCTGGGCCTATTTTTTGAGAATTTTCTTAAGAAAATATTTTATTAATCAATTTTACGGTCTTCCTATAAATTTCAAGCCAACTGGTTTTGCGGTTTTTCACGTAGGACATTTTTGTAATTTTTCCGGAACTTTTTAAGAGGTTATTTTAACATTGTAAAACATAATTTATGTATTTTCTTAGTAAACGCTGCAATATTGAAATGCTGTTGTGTTGAAAAATTTCATTCCGGACATTTTGTGGAAATTTCCGGATTTTTGTTTTATTCACTTTTCACTAAATATAACATTATAACAAATTTTCATATACCTTCTGTAAAATTAAAAATTATGCAATTTACTTAAATACATATTTTCCCGAAATTTTGCGGGAAAATTGCCTGTATTTGAATCTTTCACCTGAATTTTTTCTAGTAAAATCATCAAGAAAGAATTTTCAATTAAAAGTTAGTCATACACAATTAATAAATGGATATTGAAAATTCTTGACGGAAAATATAATGTGAAATGTAGCATTCCCCCCCCCCCAAAAAAAAAAATATTCCTTTCATCTAATACATCACTGATGAGTTTTGAAGTGAATGCTGTGAAATTGTAGCACTGTGAAATTTCTCATTAAAATAATTCAAATTTAGCAAAAGTTTTGAATAAAAATATTTAAGATATTTTAGTTTTCAAAAAGTATCATGAATTTTCACGCATTCTGTGAAATTGATACCCACTGACATTGATTGATACCCACTGACATTGTGAAAATTCTTGCTTGTAATCTTAAAAGAAAAGTTGCTTACTGAGTAAAGAATTTTTAAAAAGATTTTGTATAAAAAACATAAAACTGTCGATTAAAAATTAGCTGCTCTGAAAATGAAGGCTCCTTTCATAGCGCAATTTTGGAAAGCCAATTTCTGAGTTTTTTTATGCATTTTACGTGCTCCAAACTTCATTTCGTATTGCATTATCACCAACATATTTATAACCATCACATTTGTCATCACCACATTACAGAGTGAGTATTCAGCACCGGGATTTAGCAATGGTCAAAATTTACTCCCATGACGTCTATGATCAAGATTGTCTAATAATTTAGTTCATACATTAGCCGACACTTAATGAAATTTCATGACAGACCACCTAATTCGTCCTAATGAAGAATTGAAATCTAGTTATTATTATTATTTTTTATTTTTACGGATTTTCTTGTCGCCAAGTTATCTCAAAATAGACTTGATCAATTTCATTGAATTTCATGTCATTTATAGGATCTGTCATGGACACATCAGAATAAGCTTTTCAAGGTCATCAGGTCATGATGACGTCATCTTGGCACCATTTTGTAAAATCACATTATCAATCATATCTCCATTATCAATTATCAAAAATCAATCAAATCAACATCACATCAACTTCAGGTCAAGGGTCATCAGGTCATGTCATCAAAGGTCACCTGGAGGTCACGATCCGCGCGTACGCGTGCGTCAAAATTTCAAAATGCTCAAAATCACTTTTTGACCAAAGTAGAGTACGTTTCAGGTCATTTTAAGCATTTCAAAATTTTGCGCGTGTAATGCCTTAACGCAACGCAGAAACACTGTTTTTTTACATCTTTGCATTGATAATAAAATTCTGAATGATTTGATACCTTGATCAACCTTCTACGACCATTAATGACGAAATAAACACCCGTTAAAATTTGCAGCACGTGTGCGCGCGAGCTCTCACTATAGACCATATATGGGCAAAAACATGCTTATTGAAAATTTACTGTAGCTCTTTAAATAGTCCATTGACCCCCAATTTTTTTTTCATATATCGATAGAGTATGAGTTGTAGATTTAATTTCATGTCACCAGTGTCCCTCAATTTGATCATGACGTCATCAAAATGGCGCCTAAACTTAAAATTTCATTTTTTCAAAAATGACGTCATCAAATTTATGTAAATTTGGTTGTAACTTCTCAAATATCGATTGTTTTTCGCCCAGATTTAGATATGCAGTAGTTTAGAATGTACTCTTTCTCCTCAGTAGACATGAATTTTCGTTTTGAGAAACGCATCATTGCGTAAAACAGCAATGAAAAGAGGCATGTCATTTTTCCTCATTTTGCGTGTAATCTCTATGGGACATGACTTTTTCTCAAAACTGGATTCGACATTCCTCTATTTCGTGAGCCATATCTCCATTTTTTAGTGTCACTTTTCCCTGAGCTTTCAGTATGATGTAGCTGAGATCCTAAGCTTTCGCAAGTGTGCCCTCCATTTTTTTATCAGATGCCGGGATCATGCCCGTTTTTCACTTGCAAAACTGGAATTGTAATTCTCAAACTTGCTTACGTGTAATCTCTATGGGGAATATCATGGCTCAATAGATAACGCATTTGACTTGCTTTCTCGGGGGCGCAGGTTCGAGTCCTGGGGTAAACAAGATTTTTTTTTTCCATTTTTTTTTTCTTTTTACCACCTCATACATGATCCTTCATGATAATTGAATGGTATAAAAGTTCAAATTTCGCAAGATAAAACAGATTATAATTACTTTTTTTCATATCACATGTATTGTCATACATCAAAGAGACCCTTTTCACAGTGCTTTATCATCTCCCGTCTTTCACAAGTATCCATCCATAATGAACATTCCGTCGTCATCATGAAGATCATATTGATCTGCATGAACATGGTAATAGTGATCATGATGGCGACAATAAAGACAGACCACCTAATTCGTCCGCATGACGAATTAAATTCTAGTTATATTACTAAAAATGAGGCATCAGAAATTCATGGACTATTGTATTAAACACAGGAAAAACAAGGGTCTGTTTCATGAAAGTTGTCAGCACTAACAAGTTGTCTTTCTCTGACAGTTACCATAGTAACAGTCAGAGGCCAGTGTTTCTCATACCTTGGTCACATTTGCTCTAAGGCAGCCATTTTAACATTTTATGTACTCATCAATGATATTATGAAGCATTACTTTGAAAATGATCTAACAGCCCAATGTAAGATTTGAGCATTGTTTGGCATCATGATATAGTCTCAAGACTACAGTTGTGTATCGAGTCTTATCTCAGACTTGATTATTCTGGACACGAGTGTTACGCTCACTCTGTCTTTGGTATTATTCTCTATGTCTTGGTCTCTCTCTGACTCAACACTGAATTTTAGTGCTGCACTGTTCATTCCCTCATACAGTATAGAGAGAGAAAGAGAGAGAGGAAAAAGAAAGAGAGGTAGTGCATTTTAAAGAAAAAAGACTTACCATTCCTAGTACTAAACCAAGCATAACTGTCATCACTGCAAAAAACCCATAAGAGCTCCAAGTGGGAAAGCCATACTCTTCTGTTAGTATTGTATGGGTAACCTAGGATGAACAAACAGCAAAAATTATATCAGAGTTTGGAGAAAATAAAAAAAAACTCTAAAATGTTTGGTGCTTAGTAATTATTTTCATATCAAGGGAGAATATCCTATAAAACTACTAACAATATGCAAGATTTATATATATATATATATATATATATAATATATATATATATATATATATATATATATATATATATATGTATATATAGATATACTTATACATAGCGCTTAATACAATGTTTACTAACAGATGAAAATAAGGAAAAGAACACAACAATTTAATAAACAGAACATGTTTCGAGCTTCATGCCTGATCATCAGCTTTAAATCATAGAACAGAATCACTGGTATTTATACATTTGGGATATCATGGTAATTTCAAGAATGTAGGTATTGAAATTACCACGATATCCAAAATGTATAAATACCAATGCCTCTTTTCCATGATTTTAGACTGATGATGAGGTGTGAACCTCATAACATGTTCTATTGTATATTAAAATGTTATGTTCTTTTCTTTATTTTCATCTTTAATTTGATATTATGTTGTTCTTTTGGAAACAATGTTTACTAAGCGCTGCATGCAATTACCCGGGCTTCAGCATGGATACTCCTATCGGGTGCTCAAGCACTGAAGGGAATTCTTCCGACCGAGTACCCATTTACTACTCCTGGGTAAAGAGTGGCAAAAGCAGATAAACACCTTGCCAAATACCTTATTAGCACTGTGAAAATATGTCCGAAAAGTATAGGGTCATGCTGATAATTTTTTAGTAGTCTCTTACATTCATGATGTTATATAATACAAAGTCAAGAAATTGAAATAATTTTATGGTTCACAGCGATAGAATAATAATGTGAACAGCAAGTAAGGATGAACTAGCAAACCTAAGATTGCGAGAGGGATTGTAAGGAGTTATCAAGCTACAATTGTATTGTGGTGCAGTTCCGTTTAATGAATGAAAATTAAGTAAGAGCAAATTTAAAAATCATGCGATGTACAACAGGTAACCAGTGAAGAGAAACGAGTATAGGGATTACATGATTACTCTTACGGCACATGGTAACTATACGGGCAGCATCATGTTGTAGTTTCCTAAGGAGATCTGAGACTGTGAAAGGTTATATAGTAGAGCATTACAGAAATCAAGACAGGATGTAATGAGTGCTTGTACAATCATCTCAAGACTTAGTGAGATACTTCTGAATGAACCCTAAATTCCGTAGTTGATACTGTATAGATCAACATATACTTGAGACCTGGAGAGTGTTTCATAAAAGGACTTGTCAGACGATTTATCCGACAATTCCTGCTTTATCCGACAGTTACCATAGTAAGAGTGCCTCGATCTCGACCAATCAGAATCAGGGAAAATTTTCAGATCTGACAACTTGTAGGACATAAATGTTTATGGAACGCTCCCCTGATTTGACATAGACATATTAGAATTAAACATAACACCAAGATTTCTATGCATACATCTTTTTTATTGGGATGAATGAGATGTCTCATAATACCTCGTTCCCACTGGCCTGCGATCCTTTACGAACGCTTCAATTTAACGTTTCGTTAACTCATCAGAAATTTTTTTGAACCTTTCAAAAGTTTTCTTAGATGAATACGATTGTTACGACTGATCTGATACGATCTGACTCAATAACTACCGTTACTCCAAAACCAAGACCACCGTTTCAATCGTGCCAGCCCAAATTGTGACAGTGGGAACTACTTAATACCAAATCAAATGCATTTCAGTCATTTTCAGTTTTATGAGGGAAGGGGCACTTGAAGAAATTTGTATTACAGGACATATGGGGGAGGGGGAAGCTGTTCACACGTAAAATCACAAATCTGAACCTTTATAAACAATCCTCAACTCTGACTTTATTCAATGAATTTCAGTCAACTCTTTATCAAATATTCCTCTACGTTTTCTACTTTCAACAACACGACATGAGGGTGAACTTCCACTTTAGTATTGCTTTATTAAGATTAACACAACTTGATCTTCACTATCTGACTTACCCTTACAAGCATTGACATCTTAAAGACCCAAGATAGAATTGACATACTGCAAAACAAAAAGCAATATAGAATAATTAAATTTTCAACAAATACATTTCAAAGCTATGGAATTAGGAAAGAGTACTTTACGACTAAATCAGGTGTGACTTCAAATCATAATCAAATGCCAATGCAAATACAGGTAAAACTTGCATAAGTTAACCTCCCATTAATCATTTTTAAAAACCAGATTATGCAAAACATTTGTAATACATATTTTGTGTCCTTTTTTTAAAGGGGAATCCAACCCAAATAAAAACTTGTTTTTGTCAGGAAAAGAAATATCAGACAAGGTGATAGGTGAAAGTTTGAACAATATTGGACAAACAAAAAGAAAGTTATGAATTTTTAAAAGTTGTAAATATTGGTAATCACTATACCCATGGAGACTTCAAATTGGCGGTATGTGTGATGTCATAGTGATGTAAGGCAAGGACTACTCTTCCACGTACTCTAGTACATATTATGGCTAAAATGTAATTTTTCCCAAAAGTTTTATTTCAAATTATATTTTTCTTTCATGAGGACATAAGACAATATACTACCTGGGCTATATTTAGATTACTGCCCCAGGGGAATTGGTACTTGGGAGAAAACCACAAATCCCTGATAATAAAGTACATGGCCTATGGGGAAGTTGTCCTTGCCCCTTGTCATAATTTACCTACCCAGTTGCCAATTTGAAATCTACATGGTATTAGTGATTTCAATTTTAAAGCAGCTCTAACTTTCTTATTACTTGTCCGATTTCTTTCAAAATTTCACCATTCTGTTTAATTTATTTTTCTCCTTCCCAACACAACATTTTATGGCCAAGGCTGGATTCCCCTTTAATAATAGTTGAACTTTCTGTGGTGCCAGTGGATTTGACAACAAGTAAATACTACTTAACAATTTATCTTATTAATAAGATAAATTGTTAAGTAGTATTTACTTTTGATAACTACACAGAAGCCCATAAGTACATTTGTATGTCATGAGAGCCATGCAATCTGGTATTATAAATTTTGTATTTAGATTTTTTCCCTGCATTTTCTTTCTTTCTAGCATGGGATTTAATTCACTTTACAATTTTTTCCCTCCTTTTTTTAGATGATTTTTTTTGCAATATTCAGATTTCTGACCTGAAACTTAGCTTTTATTGTATCTACTTTTACCACAAAACATCTGTTTAACCTAACAGAATTTGGACTTAGAAAAAGTCTGGGCCCCATAACACAAAGGTTAGCGATCAATCATGAAATGAATTGGCCTATCACGATCATTGTTGCATGCGCATTTTGCACGGAAGACTGACTAGAAACTAATCAGAGTTGCTCTTTCAAATTAGTGATTAATTGCTAACCTTTGTTTTATAGGGCCCAGGAGGCCATTTCATAAAGCTGTTTCTAAGTAATAAGCGACTTTAAAAACGAATGGTGACCTTTCTTGTGGTATATGGTACACATATACATTATAATGTTCATTGTTGATTTTTAGCGCGTAAGAAAGGTTCACCAGTCATTCTTAAAATCAGCTTTATGAAACACCTACTTGGTCTAAAAGGATTGCTGCAACTTAGGCAAATAATTCACTACATGGAAGGTTGATTCTAAAATATGCAAGTTTAATTAAACACATTCCTGACAGATATTTGATGGTTTATTTGGTTTCATTTTGTATGACCAACACAAAGTAGAGATCGATCCCAGTTGAATATGTAGTCTGGTCTGTTAGGGTAAAAAATACCCTGCTTGTGGAAACGTTGGACAAAAGCATGAAATACAAAGGTCTGGAGAAAACTTCATGCTTTTGTCCACCGTGTCCACATAATTTCGCTAACAGACCAGACTAATGTCAGTAAGTAGGATAACAGTTAAATTCTTACGGAATAGAGTTTGGAGACTGCCACCCAGCTACAGGTTCAATTTCCTCATATTTTTTCTCTTCCACAAGACTAATGAGATCATCTTTGGTGCGCGGTCCAAGATATCTTCTGAAAATTCCATCTTTGGAACTGTAATACATCATTAAAATGAAAAAGAGAGTGAAATAGTCATTATGTGTTTTAATAAATAAAACTTCGATATAGGCTAAAACAAATCACTCTGTTAAATTATACTTCACTAAATCAATAATTACATTTATGCAAATCAATGTTCCACAAAACACTTTAAAATTCCACAGCTTTGTTATCATCATTTCTCCAATATTCAATCAAATCTAAACTGTAGAGAGGATATCACGGGTTTAACATGAATCTAGATATACTAGAATAACTTTTACTCGGGTTGGAATAATCTCAAGAGTAAGACATATTCTCATTGCTCCTTTTTCATTGATGCAACAGTGGATTCATCAATTTAAAACAGTGAAATCATGAATAAAACAGTGTGCATAACCATGGCAGCAGGTGTCAATTTTGCTGTGAAAAAGAGGTGCATTGGCATTGGACGTTTTTGAAGAAATACAGTAAATGAAACGTAATTAATACAGGAAATAAACCATGGGTTCAACCTATAGTTTTCAAGACCACCTTTCGAAGCTAAGCGTTTCGTTGCAGACTTTTGAATGTACCTCAATGACTTAGAATTGCATGATTTCTGTAAAGGAAAAGAGTTCCTGTAAATTTTTAATCCCCATGTTGAAAGGGGCATGAAATGAATGTATCCTATTGAACAGGAAATGAGGGAATTAATTTTGAGAAGATTTCCAGGAAACAGTATATTTTCTTCACGTAAGTATATATATTCTTAATGGGATCATATTCATAACACTGCACGAATACCCTATACATGAACAGCCTACTCTGATTTTTCTAAATTCTTTCCTTTTTGACTTGATCTATTTCTTTATAATACTCTTCCCCTCTCATTCTATCTTCTTGCTTTCCGTTTGCTCTTCGCTCCTTCACACTCCCCCCAAGAAATATAAACTTTAATACTGGAAGATTGTTGGCAAGGATGTAACTGCAAAACGTCCACTCAATCCTGGTTCCTCTGTAACATCAACCTCAGCAATGTTGGTGTTAAGTTCTTGACTCCAATCAGACAGCTCCTTCCAAACAGGCATAATGGACTTGCATGCAGGACACCATGGAGCATAACTAGAAAAAAAAAAAAGAAATTTAAGCACATTTAGATTAGAATCACCCAATCAGTTTGGACCAAGAATGTTCTTGCTCTTTTTGTAAGACAGCTTAACAAAGTCTGAGCAACAACTTTTATCAGGAATCCTAGATGTTCATTCTAACACAAATGAAAAGAAAACTGTTATTATGTACAAAACAAGGCAAAAGTGATTTTGTGTCTCACCCACTTATGAATATAACCAAAAACATTGTGATATGCGAGGGCACGCAACAGAATGGTATTGAAACTTCATTGTGAAATGACTGGGATGGAATAACATTTTGTCTTGTCATAAGAGCCTTGCACGTAACCTTTAATGTTGACTTGAAAATGACCTTTGACCTTACCATGTGACCTCCAACTGCAGCATTATATGGAGGTCTCCCAAGTCCATCTACCAGCCAAGTTTGGTTGAAAAGTGACTTACAGTTGCGGAGTTAGGTGTCATAAGAGAGTCTTGCATGTAAACTTTAATGTTGACTTGAAAATGACCTTTGACCTTACCATGTGACCTCCAACTCCAGCATAACATGCAGGTCTCCCAAGTCCATCTACCATCCAAGTTTGGTTGAAAAGCGACTTTCGGTTGCGGAGGTAGGTGTCATAAGAGAGTCTTGCATGTAAACTTTAATATTGGCCTGAAAATGACCTTTGACCTTACCATGTGACCTCTGACTGCCGCATAACATGCAGGTCTCCAAAGTCTATCTACCATCCAAGTTTAGTTCAAAAGCAACTAACGGTTGTGGACTTAGGTCACTTACAGGGGCGGATCCAGGATTTTGAAATAGGGGGGGCGCCAGCGGCGAGGGAGCGAAGCGACCGAGCGGGGGGAGGGTGTGGGAAGGGGGAAACCCCCCTCCCTCGGCAAGGACTTTTTCAAAAAATCATGTCCAAAAGTCGTATTTTGAGAGCACCTTTAGAAGAAAAATGCACACTTAAATCACTGTAACTTCATGAATAAAAGACACATACTGACTCATTTAGGAGCTAGTTTCCAGTCACATACCGTATAAGCGGTCATTCAAAACATACATTTGGCAAAGGCTCTTCACTTGCTTGCATCGTGTGATTGAAACATCAAATTTAAATGATACGAAACTGACACTTGTAATCGATAAGTTCCGAATAATCCATTCTGTTTATTGTCATCTGTGTATTTACATTGTGTGTTTCAAACGAGAATCGTTTAGTCGTATGGCAACATGCATAAAATTTGGTTCTTTTTTCCCCAAAATGCACAGTAAATTGTTACAAACTACAGAAAAAAACGACATCATCTTCTGGTAATCAACCTTTTCCCTCGTATTATTTTCAAATCATCTTCAATAATCCTGACAAATCACGTCAATCGGACGGGTGCGCGGAGGAACACATCAGGGAGGGGGAAATCTGTTTTCCACCAACCTCCTTGGTCAGATGGATTTGGGTTTACGCGCATATCATCGGCAGCGATCGGGGGGGGACGTGTTCTCCCTCAAATATTTCGGGGGTCGTCCCCCCCCCTAGATTTTTAAAACTATTTTTTTTTCGATTTTGCTGGTATTTTTTTTAAAGATATATTGTAATCAGCAAACCTATAGATTATCAAACATTAAAAATGGGGTAAGGGGGGGGGGTTAATGTCACAATTTCTACTTTTTAACAATACACAATCTCGGGACGTTTTTCCCCAGCACGAAAGTATTTTTATTCTCCCCCCACCCCCCCCCCCGTCACATAAAATCTTCGCTCCTTACGCTGACATATAGCTGCCTATACACAGCAAACGCGGAGTGGGGTCGACTGGTGATTGAGAATATACAATTTTGCTCCTTGATAATTCGTTGGAATGATTGCTTCGGCGAAACTTAGTTGGGGCGCCCTGGATAATATGCCTCTGAATCTACCAGAAAGTTTAAAAGTTAGTTTACATTAAATACAAATATGTCTGACCTATACATTTCAGTGAAAACGTACATGACTAAGGCAGAATGATAATGCTGCGCACGTGGCGCCCGATATAGGGCTTCATCTTTGAGTGAAGAATAATCTCGGGGATAGACATTATCATTCGCATCGTTGACACTTTCTCTCGCGATCTGTTACTTACAATTTACATGTATTTGCCATAAAGACGGACAAACGCATGTTACAAAAAACACAAAATTTCGGGAAAAAATGATATCCAATCCAACATCTTCACACTGGTCACTGCACTGCAACTCCCGATTACAAGTGGTGCAACTTTCCAACCAATCGCCTTGCGCGCCCTGGAATTCCGGAATTTACATATTGCAATACAGTATGACAGAGGTGCATTTGTGCGAACACAAAGGCCATGAGCGTAAGTTAAAATATAGTTTTGACTAGATCTAGCCCTTGAAATTGACTACATTGTACCAATCTAGTAAATATAACCATAAAAAAAAAAAAAAAATCTGGCGAAAATAGGGGGGGCGCGCGCCCGGGGCGCCCCCCTCTGGATCCGCCACTGACTTAGGTGTCATAAGAGAGTCTTGCACATAAACCTTAACGACTGACAGTTGTGGAGTTATGTGTCATTATGTCAAGATTATGTCATGTGTCAAGATCTGCGGTGATTTTCTTGCTAATCCAATACATTGCAAACGAACTGGCCTCCTGCGTGCCTGTGTGTGGCAGGCTGCTAGCCAGCCATGTAGGAACAGAGCAGAAATCTCACATGATAAACAGTTTTTCCACCAAAATAATAAAATCGGACAAAAATTTTAATAATTAGGTGGTCTCTCATGAATATGACAGATCACCTATTATAATCGTCAGATTTTAGTTTATTTATTTTTATTGCCAAATTTTGTTCCCACTTATCTCAAAATCGGGCTTGTCAAATTCCTTGATTTTCATGTCATGTATGGACATTATTATGGAATCGCGAAACAAAACTTTTCTAGGTTATCAAATCATGACGTCATCTAGGCGCCATTTTGTAAAATTAAATTATTGATCATATTATCGCAACTAATCATAAAAAATCATCCGTATTTGTATCATATCAAGTTCAGGTGACAGGTCATCAGGACATGTCATCGGAGGTCATGCAAAAGTCACGACGCGCACGTACGCGCGCTTCAAAATTTTGAAATTCCCCAAATCAACCGTGGTCAAGTTTGGGTACTTTTCAGACCATTTCGAGCATGTCAAGAATTTGCGCGCGCACAGGTATGCCCGTTCTTGCACCTACCATCGGTATACATCTCCGAGTCATCATTTATTTTATGTCTGTTCATTGTCCATTATCTTCTGGTTAATTTGATACCTCATTCAGCCTCTTACGACCAATAATACAGGAATGCGCGTCCATTCAAATTTGCATTACACGCGCGTGCAAACTTGCAATATAAGTCGTTAGTGGGCAAGAATATGCCTATATAAGATTCCCTGTAGCTTCTCAGGGAGTCCGTTGACCCCCAATTTTTCCTCACTTTTGGATATAGTCAATATCTCATCTGGAGATTCCGTAACTACGTCAAATTTACGTTAGAAGTGAAAATGACCTATTTTGCAACATACGTCAACGTATTTATGGATATTTGACCGTATCTTTTAAGTTTTTGCAAATTTTTTCTGGACCTAATTTTTGAAGAAAATGCTTTATTAAAGGTCAAGTCCACCTCAGAAAAATGTTGATTTGAATCAATAGAGAAAAATCAAACAAGCACAATGCTGAAGATTTCATCAAAATCGGATGTAAAATAAAGTTATGACATTTCAAATTTCGCTTATTTTTAACAAAATAGTTTTATGAACGAGCCAGTTACATCCAAATGAGAGAGTTGATGATGTCACTCACTATTTCTTTTGTTTTTTTATTGTTTGAATTATACAATATTTCAATTTTTACAAATTTGATGATTGGGACCTCCTTGCCTGAAGCACAAAATGTTAAAATAATGGAATTCCACGTGTTCAGGGAGAAATGAAACTTCATTTCACATGACAATGACAAGAAAATAAAATATTTCATATTTCAAACAATAAAAACAAAAGAAATAGTAAGTGAATGACATCATCGACTCTCTCATTTGGATGTAGCTGGCTCGTTCATGTAACTGTTTTTGTGAAATGAAGCGAAATTTTGAAATGCCATAACTTTTTTATTTTACATCCGATTTTGATGAAATTTTCAGTGTTATGCTTGTTGAATTTTTCTCTTTTTATTCAAATCAAGTTTTTGTTGGGGTGGACTTGTCCTTTAAGCAATTATACGGTCTTCCTCAAAATTTCAAGCCCACTTGCCTTGTGGTTTTTATGTAGGACATTTTTTGTAATTTTGCCGGAACTTTTTAAGGGGTAATTTTAACATTGTAAAACATCATTTATGTATTTTTTGGTAAACGCTGCAATATTGAAACACTATTGGGTTGATAAATTTCATTCCGGACATTTTGCGGAAAATCCTGGATTTTTTTCTATTTGGTTATTTTCACTAAATATAACATATACAAAATTTTCAGATACCTTCTGTGATATCAAAAATTATGCAATTTAGTTAAATACACATTTTCCCGAAATTTTGCGGGAAAATTGCCAGTATTTGAATCTTTCACCTGACTTTTTTTTAGTCAAATCATCAAGAAAGAATTTTCAAGTAAATGATAAAGTTATACACAATTAATAAATGGATATTGAAAATTGTTGACAGAAAATATAATGTAAAATGTTTAGGAATTTGCAGAAATTTGCAAACATTCCCCCCCCCCAAAAAAAAAAAATTCTACTCATTTCTTTTATCAAATACATCACTGATGAGTTTTGAAGTGAATGCTGTGAAATTGTAGCATTGTGAAGTTTCTAATTAAAAATAATTCAAATTTATCAGAAGTTTTGAATAAAGATATTTAAGATATTTTAGTTTGCAAAAAGTATCACCTATGAATTTTCAAGCATTCTGTGAAATTGATACCCAATGACATTGTGAAAATTCTTGCTTGAAATCTTAAAAGAAAAATTGCTGACAGAATAAAGAATTAAAAAAAAATATTTTGCATAAGAAACATGAAACTGTCGATCAAAAATTAGCTGCTCTGAAAATGAAGGCTCCTTTCATAGCGCATTTTTGGAAAGCCAATTTCGGTAAATCGCCCCGTCTCAAATTTTTGAGGAGTTTTTAAGGCATTTTACGTGCTCAACACTTCATTTCGTATATACCGTATTGCATTATCACCAACATATTTATAACCATCACGTTTGTCATCACCACATTAAAGAGTGAGTATTTAACAATGGTCAAAATTTACTCCCTTGATGTCTATGATCAAGATTGTCTAATGATTCATTTCATACATTAGCCGACACTTAATGAAATTTCATGACAGACCACCTAATTCGTCCTCATGACGAATTAAAAATCTAGTTATATTATGGATTCTGAGACTACTGATTTGGAGATGTAATCAGAGGAACAAGTTATTGAGTTTTCATAACTAGATCTAGTTGTTTCAGCTGCAAACTTGTACTGGGATGGGAGAGATGCCTGTGTATGATGCTGCGATGTTTCATCTAATTTTTAAGTTTGATGATGTTTCACTTTGAAATTTTATTCATTTCTAAAACATTTTAGCTCTTTAAGATTTTAAAAACATATTAAAACAAGTGGAGCGCATCTGGCAGTCTCACCTGCATCGCGCAATTCAATATAGCAGCAGTGCTGATTTTGAAAACTACTATGAAATAATTATTCACAAAAAACACCAAACGTATAATGATACAATACTACGTTCAGTGACAATAAATGACATTTGACCTTGATCATGCGACCTTACACTTGTCAGTGATACTTGATTACCCCTATATCCACATTTCATAAAGAATATCTATAAACTTTGAAAGTTATGACAGCAATCTAATTACCTCCAAAATGGCCAAAGTTCAATGACCTTAAATGACCTTTGACTTTATTCATGTGACCTGAAACTCACACAGGATGTTCAATAATACTTGATTACTCTTATGTCTAAGTTTCATAAATCAGATCCATAAACTTTTAAAGTAATGATGGTAATTCAACAAATATCCCCAACTTGGCCAAAGTTTGTTGACCTTAAATGACTTTTGACCTTGAAACTCGCACAGGATTTTCAGTGATACTTAATTACTCTTATGTCCAAGTTTCATGAATCAGATCCATAAACTTTCAAAGTTATGGTGGTAATTCAACAGATACCCCCAACTCGGCCAAAGTTCATTGACCCTAAATGACCTTTGACCTCGGCCATGTGACGTAAAACTCATGCAGGATATTAAGTAATACTTAATTAACTTTATGTCCAAGTTTCATGAACTAGATCCATATATTTTCTAAGTTATGATGACATTTCAAAAACTTAACCTTAGGTTAAGATTTTGATGTTGACTCCCCCAACATGGTCCAAGTTCATTGACCCTAAATGACTTTGACCTTGGTCATGTGACCCTCAGGCAGGATGTTCAGTAATACTTCATTAACCTTATGGCCAAATTTCATGAACTAGGTCCATACACTTTTAAGTTAAGCTGTCATTTCAAAAACTTAACCTTCGGTTAAGATTTGGTGTTGACGCCGCCGCCGTCAGAAAAGCGGCGCCTATAGTCTCACTCTGCTTCGCAGGTGAGACAAAACACAAAATATCATTATGATTCTTGTTAGATTGAATTTTTTTGTTTGCTTAAAGTCTGAACTTTTTTCCTATTACTTACTTTTCTATCCTTCTTTCTTCATCCTTCCTTCTTGCCCTGTTTTGTTCCATCTATCTTTATTTCCTATCTTTCTTTCCTGAACCTTTATCTCTGTTCATTTTTTTATTTTTCCTTCTTTCTCTTACTTTCCTTCTAGTTTTTAAATTTCTTGTTTCTATTTCCTTAATAATTTCTTTCCTGTTTACTTTTCTTTGCTTCCTTCTCCCTTCCTCTCCTTTTTCTTTTAGTTCTTTCTCTCCTATGATTTATTTTTTCAATTTCTCCTTCCTTCATTCTTTCCTCTCTCTTTCATCCTTTCTTTCATTCTTCATTTTTTCCCGTCTAATTCTTTTCCCTTATTTTTTCTTTCCCATAATTCCTCCCTTCCTGTTTTTGTTCTTTCTTTCAAAGAATGAAGGAAACATTTTTTCTTTCCTCCATTCTTTCTTCCCTCCTGCATTTTCTTACTTTTTTTTCTCTCCTTTATTTTTCCTTACACACATTTATTCATCTTCCCTTTCTTTCTTTCTTTCTGTCTATATTTACTTCAAAGAATGACAGAAACTTTTTTCTCTCTTCAATTCTTTCTTTCTTCCTTCTTTTATTCTAACTTTCTTTTAATTTTTTTCCTTTTTTTTTAATCCACTTTCCCCCTCATTCTTTATTTCTTCTTAATTCATCTCTTTTCTTCTGCGTTCACCCTCCCTTTCAATTCTTTATATTTTTGTCTCAAGTCTAACACTGTGTTGCCTCTTTGTTGATCTTATTTTATCAAGACCTGGCTCGATCGATCCCCTCATGTAGTGTGCTTTGTCACGTTTGTCGATTGTCCCATATTTCATTTTGTGAAATTTGGCTACCCTGTTTGCGACTGCTTGCAACTCATTGCGATTATGTGCAACATATATTGTGACGACTGGGCCTAGGGCTAGACCTAATTCTAGGTAAAAAACGCTCGCAAACGATTAGACCAAAAGCTTCAGTCTCTATATTTTGGTTGTTCCGCTGAACTACGTTGGCTCCACTCACCAATACATAGACTGAAGTGCTTGTAGGCCCGTACGTACAGCCAATGTATTAAGTGAACTAACGTTTTACGGGTCGCGATTTAAAACTGTCTTTAAGCGAAACTCACAGTTTCATGGTTTCCATTATCAGGGAAATATAAATAACTTAAGTAATTGCGTACCTTGGACCGGAGTTATTGAAAAAAATCCTCGGGATGATTGAGAAATCTTTCATCTAAGACATTTTCACCTGAGCTGAGGATTTTTCTCGCAAGTTGCCATCTTGAATGACATCATTATCGTTATTAATTTTTTAATGTATCGATATATCAAATGTTGTCTGCTACCTGTGATCGTAGCGGTTTTGCTTGCATATGGACATATGGAGCAGATCGTATAATATCGAAAGCCATATCAATATCACATTTGTAAATTGTTGACGCCCTCTCTGTTCGTTGGTAAATATTTTGGCTGCCATTTTGTTTTGGGGGTGATTCTGGAGACCAAGTCTTCACAAGTAAACATCGGTAAAGTACCATTTTCATACCTTTTCATCTATTTCATTGACATTTAATTATTTATTATACATTCAAGATAGAATATTTGTAGTTTATAAGTCCTTAGACTGTGAATTCGATTGAACTTTGAAGTCTGGACAGTTAATCGGCAAAAGTGATGATGTGATAACACATGCGAGCTCACACAAACTACCGTCGGTGAATGGGGATTATAGTGCAATGACAAAAATGTTAAGGAAATCCCCAGAACATTGCAGAAACGACAGTTATTTTTTTCTTTATTTTTTTTTCAAAACAAGTGCACACCTACTGTGACCTAGTTACCAATAATGCAAATACTGAAATAGCATTTCGATTTCCATCTATGAAAGCAGGATAAAAGAGCATCGTACACTAAATGCCTTGCACACGGGCATAGGACCCGCGGCCGGGGATCGAACTCCGGACTTTCCATGTATATAACCAGGCGCCTTAGAGTCGGACCACTCGGCCACGGCACCTCCACGGTTATTCCTGTCTAGCTGCTCTAGCAAACGATTTGCAGTATATTGCACGGGCAATTGTGAAAGTCTCCTTCACACTGACATGACTTTACATGGTTGGGACTGAAGTGAAATAAAATAAATCTAAGGACAAGGTACGTACAATTTGATGAGCCATTCTCCTTCCAGCGTCCTTGACCAATTCTTGTCTGTAATCTTCACAACATGTAACTTTCCTGATTCTCCAAATCGAAATATAAATATGAGGAATAATATGATCAAAACTTCGCGTTTTGGATACATTTCTCCGGTGTGGTGTGGCACTCCGATGATCGCAAAAAATAAAATATAACAGATATTAGTCTGTAGACTCAGTTCATGCTTAATTGTGTTTCGTGCTGCTGTGCATGAGTGCAATTGATAGATTGCTGACAAGCACAGTGCTACTCTCTGTCTCAATAACGACTGGTTCAAGAGTCAAACACATTTGGGCCCTTGCACTTCCTCATTGACGTACACGTGTAAATCGCTGGCAACCTGATAAAATTGATAGTAAATTCAAAACGAGGGAAGCCAGGGAATTTTTTTGTTGGATAGGTAAACCATCACTGACATATATATTTTGGGTTGGCATTGTTAAAAAGAAAAAAAAAAGGATGGAAGAGGCGGGGGGGGGGGGGGGGGCACAGCCAATAATGTAGTGCCCTGGGAACCATGCAGGGTGACCAGATTTGGACAGGCGAAATACGTACAGGACACTTCGAGATCATAAAATAACCTTCAGGGGCTGCTGTCCATATTCTCAAGTGATACAAGATTTAAACTTTGGGGCCGCTGTCCACTGATTCTCAAGTGATACAAGATTGAAATAAATGGTACTAATAGTTAATAAAATATGAACAGCTGTCATAATTGTTTAATCACTTTATTCATAACCATTAGGGGCTGATCCAGCCTTCACCAACTGAGGGGGGGGATATGGCTGAAATAGCCACATTCTCGCAGGTGCGTAGCCAGGGGGCGATGGGGGCAGTTGCCCCCCCCCAAAAAAAAAAACGAAACGAAACGTTGATCTTCTCTAGCTCTTCACTCACAATTTAATTTGCTTCCGCGCTCCGCCCGGGGAAAATACTAAAATCGCCTTTCCATTTTGTTTATCCCACACCTTTTCTTCCGACTCCGTTTTTCCCCTTCCCGGCTTTGGGAATCGTATATTCTTGTCATGAATTATACATGGGTGTAAAGAGAATGAAAAGTATTTTAAATATTGCATTGACACAAAATGTCGGCTCTTCGATCTGAAGCGGGTAAACATTACCGTCACTTCCCGACTCCCCAAATGATATTTCTTTTGCTTTTCTACAAGTAATTTTTGGCAAAGTATATCTGCTCAAAGGGGGAGGCACTAAATTCGTGCCGTGCTGTATGCAAAAGTATGTACCGGTACGAAATGAAACGTTATCGAAGAATTATTTAGAATTCCTCAATCTTTTCCTACTTTTGGGGCGCTAATAACTTTCGAAAACATTTTTGTTTTACAGCAAGTCAATTGAATTTGAGTCAATAAGTATACTAGAGACACAGGAAACGTCGTCTTCTTTTGATTTAAATTTGATGAACAGGTTTTTTTTTCCGAAGATGAAAGTCATAAATATTCATAATGGGGTCCGAAACCGAGGTGGGAAAAATAATTTCGCTCCCGGGCAGAGTCGTAAGGGATGCGGGACAAGTTTGTAAAATACGTGCTATCTTTTGAAATCCGGGAAGTCCGGTCACCCTGCTGGGAACCATCTTTTTGCAGGGGGTGCTGAAGTAAATTTGACAAGCAAAAAAAGAAGCAACAAAAAAAATCAGAACAAAATGAAGATCATTTTGGTTCCGAGAAATTTATAGAAAAAAGGGTATTTCAATACAAAATATTTATTCATCTATTTATTCATTTTCCACCGTGGGCAGGATGACCCCCTTCAGCCACAGGCTGTTCTTCTGAGGGGTCCGGTGTACACGTTTAAACAAAATACAAACATACAATATACAAATACATATATAAAAGAAAACATAAATCAATCCTATACAAAATAATTTACGACTACAAATGACAACTTATACAATTGAAAACAAACAAATATAGCTCATTTTGGTTACATTTCTCCATTTTTTAACACAACCTTTTTTTAAAATGAAATAGGGCGCAACCGCCAATAAGGTTTTCAAGCTATATAGCAAAGTAAAAAAAGAAAGCAGAGTATAGGCATACTTTAAGGAAACGGGAATGTGAACAAGTTAATATCATTGAATGAGGCATATAAGGAGACGTATAGGTCGTGTTTTAACCCCAATATACTACCCCTGGAATTCAGAGAAAATACTATGCATATCAGGGGCAGCATCACGGAACGAGCCAGGGGACATTTCCCTGGGAATTTAACATTTGCGAAGTAAAATTAAACATTTGTTCCAATCTGCACATTTTCTTCCCTGAAGTTGATTCTCTTATTTTTGGTAGGCCGGGTCTATACGGTATTTTGAATTCTTTCCCCTTCTTTTACCCCCCCCCCAATTGGGCACGTACCCCCTACAGTACAGAGTAGACATTGAGAGGCAGCATTTATCTCTCTCACACGCGAAGTGCTGTTTGAGCTTTAACCTTTCAGAAGCTCTTTGGAGATGGGGAAGTTTTCATACATCTCCAACGAAACTTTGACCATTAGAGAGTTCGGACTTCGTCAGACGATGCAGGGGGGGGGGGGGGGGTAGAAGCATGAATGCTTTTGAACTCAATGCAATTTTTAGAAGAAAAAATCTCATTGTAGGTTTGCAGTACTTTCGTCAAATCTTCATATATTTTGACCAATTCTTAGATCATAATTGATCAGATCAAAGAATCCAATTATAAGAAATTTGTTTTCCATAAACGCGCAACGATCGCAAAGCACTACGGGGAGGGGGGTTGATGACTTTCCTTACTTCCCACGCGAAGAGCGGCGGATTTTTATGATGTTGAGAAAGAAGAAAAATGCCATCAACTGCGTCTTTTTTCAGATAAACAAAAATGTATACAAGAGGAAGATGTAGAATATGAAAGATCATGCTTGTTGACAGATAAAGACAGATGTTGAAATATAATCATCGTGTGACAAAACAAAAATGATCATTTGAATTTATTATGTAATAGATGGTATATTATTCTCGCAATAAACAAGAACAACAATTCCATTAAACATCGAATATAGTACACATATTATATACACTTATCAATAAGATACATTTAAAAAATCATATCAATGTACCACAACCACTCCTACCATGTAGGGTGAGAATCTAAGTCGGACTTTTAAGGGGTGCGAATTTGTCCGAAAAAAATTACAAGCAAGAAAAAAAAGAAGAATATTCATTGCTCAATACGAGGTGAGCATTGGTGTACACCAAATACATTTCCAAATTTTTCATTCCCTTCCCTGGTCCCACCCCTGATTACCATTTATTTCTATGAAAATGACAGTTAAACAAAACTAATACAAAACACCAAGACAGAAATACAACAACAAAAAATACCTGATCGGTCGTGTCAACTTGATTGCTTGCCAGATCAGTGACGGAATGAGCCAAAAATTTCGACGGGGGAAATGCGGCTTATCGGGCAAAATTTATTAAAAGCTGCAAGCGAACGAAGCGAGCAAACAAAATTTTGAAATTTTTATTACAGACATCCAAAGTTGTGATAGATTTTTGACATAATATTTTAAAAAGTAATCATATTCCACCTTCTCTCTTTCATCCTCTTTTCGCTTCTCTTTTTTTTCTTGGTCGTGAAAAATAAGGTAAGGCAGGTGACCCCGAGCTCCCCATCTGTACGCTACTGTGTCAGATGCTTGCTATACATGTACACATGAACAAGAACTGTGTAATATTATGTACATTTTGTATTTTGTTCACCAACAAGTATTTAATATATTTTTACCAGGGCAACGTGAAAGGAACATGAAATCAGTAGGTCTATGTCTGATCCAATCAATTATGACAACATCATACAGGAGTGAGGAGACCGGAGCTACACAAACAATGGAAGACCTAAGACGGGTCCATCATTCGACCCATGAAGATGACTGACTTAGTCAACCTGTGACGAATGATAAACAGGAACGGGTGGTCTGCACGGAACAAGATTGGTTTCTTTGGCTTGGCTGGCATAGAACATCCAAGCATCACCATAACGGCTGTTGCAGCAGCTGCCTCACTCCCTTCTTCATTGACATCGACAAACGCCTTGTGGATGACTGCAGATATATACAAATCTTTATCACCTGCGATGCCTTCGAAGTTGGCCCTGTCTTTATCGAAAGCGTCAGGCATTCCCATTACTTTGAGGGTATCCGCAAGTTGGAATTCTGCCTCTAGCTTGAATTTTGGCAGCATCACGTGTACTAGTGTTGATTGAAGTCCTTTGTCCCAAGACTGGAAGGTTTTCGTAGATAGATTTGACTCAAGTTTATCTAGGCCGTCGTCTTTGTTTGGAAGAGCAATCAGTAGACTCAGGCTCTGGCCTCTGTAAGGCAACTCTAAGACAAGACAATCATTGGATTTATCTTTGGCCAAATTGAATTTTCCCATTTGAAACATAACATTCATCTGGACAATCCTTCTTTCATCTAAAACCTTGAAAGAATCCTGAGAAGTATTTCCTGGAAGAAATTTTGATTCCCATGCTCCATTGAAATAAATGGCATTTACAAGAACAAGTCTAGTGAGAGCATCAAGAACTCCCGGAGCTATCAAGTCTTTAATCTTTCCTTCAGTTTGTTTTGAAACCCAATCGTTAATAGATTTAGTGGTAGTGGGATCTGCAAAGTCATCAACTGCCTCAATGGCTGCTCCATAGTATGAAGCAGTACCTTCGAGAAACGACCGAACAAAGTTGTAGCCAGATTTTCCATATAGCTTATTGGCTGCATGAAGCTTGTAACCAGAATCTGGTTTATAAAGCAAACTGTTCAGTTCTTTAAATGTTCCATGAAGTTGCCTAAGGTCTGCCTGGTTGAAACGAAAGACATTTGCGATCTGACTGGCTGTATCACCTCTGGCTCCTAGCTGCGTCATTGCCAGAGCTGTGGATATGCTGAGGGGAGAGAAGAACAAGTTTCTACCACCCCGTTCATCTCGAAGAGTTTGATAGAGGTAGATGGCGAATGCATTGTTTGCCCCGGAAAGCTGCAAAAGCTGTTCAGATGCAGGTGGCTTTCTGAAATACTCCATCTGTCTGATTTTAAGACCTGATAATAAAAAAAAGAAAAAATATCGGTAATCAACTTTTAGAATACTGCGCCGTGATTTGGATATTCAAAGTTGAAGAATAGAATTACTTCTACATTGATATTCTAAAGATTCAATACTGATCGATGCAGCCTATATGTTCGCTAAATTTCACTTCTTGGAGGCATGGTAGGCGAGGCTTACTGTCACAGATGTTAATCACCAACTAAAAACTTGTTATACCAAGTTTACAGCTATGTCATTACCAGTTTTATCAATTACTAGCAGCAATTACCCGTGGCAGCACAGGGGGTAGGAGTCATTTTTCTTTATCAAAGTGTGTGTGGGGGGGATGACAATCTTGTATGTACAGCTAGACTGCCTATTCACACTGAAAGCCAAGCAGTTTATTGATGAAATATATTTAGACAACTGATTCATAGCAGACTTCTCTTTCAATATAGATAGGAGGTTCAATTAAGTTCAGCATCTTGGGTTGAGCTGGAGGAAGAACTTCAATAATCATTACAGAGTGAAATCCAAATCTAACTATAAAATGGAAAAATATATTAGAACACGGTGTATTCAGTAAGCAGTCAAGAGGCAATTATTGTGATATAGAAATGTTATGATTGCATGTATTGGGTCAGAAATAAATATGTAAGTACATTGCACATGTACCTTACAATGTACTTTAGACTGCGGTTGTTTGTACTTTTAAAATTAAAGGTTGCTCAATCATATATAAGTATGGCAGGATGTCGAAAAGAAGTGAGAGTGAGAGAAAAGGGGGGGGGGTGATAAAATGAGTGAGACAGTCTGTAAAATCATTTTACCAATGCTTGTTTATTACGATCACACTACATTAGTATTTTGTTAATCACATAGAAATAAAGTTCAACATATGAATTGGCGAACTGTTATAGTTCATTTATATTTGTAAATGAATTTTAGAGACATTAATTTTGTTGAATGTGTGTAGCAAAGAAAGAAAATGCCAGTGTTACCAATGTTCCGAAGAAAATATGATCAAAGTTGCCCTAAAATAAAAGGGTTGAAAGCAAATCTATTAAGAAATTTTTAATTTTGGGTTTTGGAACTTAGCACCGAGTTGATTATCATACTCAACCAAACAACTTCATCACATGTTGGAATTTAGATTTACTGCGGCATCAATCATTCAATATAAATATTATGTCTTACGTCAAAATACTAACCATGCACTGAACTGTGTGCAACAGAGCACTGGCACAGCTTGGCTTTGGAGCATTGAGTGGCAGGTAGCTGAATCTGTTTAAATACAGGATTAAATATAAAGGATGTTTTAATGAAACTGGGTAGGTAGGTCATTGGATTGACCTAATTATCAAGAAAAGGTAACCTTCTCAAAGGCATCATGAAGGTTTTATCTCCCGATTTCACTGATGTTGACATAGATTCTAGGCCTACAAATAATATTCTCACTTCATTCTCACCTGATCAGCAAGCAGGTGACAGTGAAGTGAGAATATTGTTAGTATGTCAAAGAAATCGGGAGATAAAACCTTTGTGATGAAGTTTTGCAACATGTACCGTCGCAAGAAATACACATCGCTTGTGAGTTGTGTCACGCGTTTGCAATTAAATTATATTATGGATTTTTGGATTACTGCTGCTGCATAGAGAGAGTACAAGTGCAAGTGGCGCGTGTAGCGGTATCCTCAGCGGGGCCTAGTAGGTAAGCACTATATAGGTACCAATCCTGCAGACGCAAGCTGAAACCCTAATATCCTAATCCTAACCATAACCCTAATCCTCATCCTGATCCTATGAATATTTAAGAATATTTATGCGCTTGCGTCTGCAGGATTGGTACCTATTTAGTGCTTACCGGCCTGGTATTGGATATAACCACACGCGTGTGGCCACATGTATGTGGCTGTATACACTGCCTATAACATAAAAACTTTCTTACCACTTATGACCAGCATTTGATAGTAGCCTAGGCCTAGGGCTAGGCTATTGATTTCTAGATCTTGAGCCTTTTAAGTAACAAATTTATCATACGTTAGTGAGACAGAATGGGGCTTCACTGCAGAATCATTCACAATAAAAGAAATAAATAGGTTTGTCAGAAAGTCGTACTCATCGGTACTGTAACCACTGAGGACATCGGCCGATTACGGTATGTTGTTTACGTTTCAATAGCGCGCATACATGCATATATATGCATCATTAGGTTTATATAACTCTATGATATGCATGCAACCAGCGCATGAGTAAGTACGTACCGTATACCGTACCATACCCGGTCGGCATGATGGCATGCATGCTTTGTATTTCGCTGACCCGAGAGAGGTGAAAGGGACTGGGAACTTCGAAGCTATACTCAGGGCTGCGAAAAGGAATGCCAAAAAGTTACGAATTGTAAAAAAAACTTTAAATAATGCAACCAAAATACCACAAACGATCCCCTTCATGACAATCTGTGAACAATTTAACCACGTTAAGAAAAAATCCCAGCTCCATTGAGTGGAAAACCAAGGAGAAAAGCTGCGTCAAACAAACGGAAGGACACACAAGATTAGCCAAATTATAGTAAGGAATAAATACATTATGAAAAAATGGTTCCGCAGAGTGTTTGCAACTAAGGCCACCATATCTCATCTGACCCATTTTAATGCTTATTTGGAAGAAAAGGGTTCATTATCAGGGATGTTTATTGTTGAAAAACAACCCCTTTTTTGCACAATGATAATTCTTTATAAATCCTTAACATTGTTTAATGACAGGAGCCATTGTGAATCACCTTCATTATAGCATACGAATTATATTCCATGATTGTTGTTATTTTTTGTTTTTGTTGAAAGTCAGCTATTTATCATGTTTATGTGAATGGTAATTATATTCATCTAAAGTTTACAGAATTCAAAATCTAACAAATTATCCTGCATGCACAGCGACCTGAATTTTCTTTTAGTATCATACCTAAAAATGGAACACTGGGTTACACTGTATTAGCTTTTTGTAATCATGAAAAATCCGTCTCACACTATTCGATTGCGATCAGAATTTCATATAATTAATTGTGATTAAATTTTATATGCATATTCCAAGTAATAAAATATTACGGATCAGAGTTCAGAATAGTAGTAGGACTTCTGAAATTGAAATTCAGTCCATTTAGAGCCTCCCTGAATTAATAAAAATAAATTCAATTCCAAATCGTAATGACGCATCATCGGCTGCGACTTGAAACCGATTTGGACTTTGCTCCGACCATAGGGCTTGCCGCAAAGTAAAATATGATTTTAGTTTTCCTAACATATTCCAAACTTTAAATAAAATGATTTTACTTCTTGTAAATTTCATATTTAACGCAAAATGCGATTTCTTGAAAAATTTTGTCGTGAGACGGGCTTAAGCGAGTGTAAATTTCAAGCTGAATTTTTTTTTATATGCCAATCTCAAAACTAAACATTTTTAGTTCAATTTATTTGGAAAAAAGAACGGGGCCGTGTGTGTATATCTCAATAAACAAATTAATGTGAGTGTGATTGAGCAAGTGTTAAAAAATTGTGATATCTGAACCGAAAGGGAATGGTTACAAGTGTTTAAAACACGTAATAAAAAAAGGATTTGGTGGTTCTTCTACTGCCCCCCCCCCCCCGCTTATTAGCGTAAGCTGGACCAGCCCCTGATTTTTTTTTCTAATCCGACAACTGGTAATGTCCCTTTTTATATCAATTTTCAGATCCCGATTCGCGCTCGCATTAATAATTTAGTTAGATACGTATCATGTTCACCATAAAAATTCAGCTCGCGCTTCGCGCTCGCATAATTCATTTAGGCCTTGTGCAATAGCTCATTGTGTATCTTGTGAATAAAAATACAACTTTCTTAAACTTTGGTCTATACGACTACCCCCAAAATAAATTTATCTTGGTGCCCCTACAAAACTTCAAGCCCTACCCCTAGTGTCCCCTGCTGAATAAATCCAAGCTACGTCACTGATGAGGAGATTGAGTCGATCGCCTTTGGGAATATTTCCAAGAGGTTATTAATGATATTCCTGAAGGATATTCTAAAACGACGAGTAAAGAAATTACATCTCCCGGCCTCCCGCTCACCTATACTCCTAGTAAGGCTTCATCTGATGAGAAATTAAATGAAATCAAACCCCTCAAATGCTTATAATTCTATGATTTACGGTCGTTAAGTAAACAGACTTTATTCGTTGTAAGAAGTGGCATTACTTTTATTATGTTTTTCATGAACACATCAATAAAAATGTGGTCTTCAATTGATTTTTTTATCATGTGATATGAAATAAATAATTCAACATGCATATATAAGGCACTAATTTTGCTTTCCTGGCCAAGGGGGGCGGGTGCAATTTCTCTAAAAGTACACAAGGGCGCCAAAATCGGGTCGGGTCCCGCGGAGTGCAAATATATATATATATACTGTATATATTATGATTATGTAATATCTGTAATGTTATCTAATATTCATTTTTCATTTCATTTCATTTATTGGTTTCTGCAACATTTTTTCATGAACGTATTAACAAAGAAAATACAATAATAATATATATATAACTGACAAGCAAAACATACAAAAAAAATTGCATTTTCTATTAAAACATCGATTATTAGAAGGTTGCAGGGGTTGCCACTATAAGCTAAGCTTGACTGCGTGGCAACCCCAGAAAACGATGATAATTATTCTTACTACATAATGGTGCAGGTGCATAATGACGGGGGAGGGGGGGGGGCGCTTGGTCCTCATAATGTATGCTTTATTTGTATTCTTATAGTTGTTGTTTTTCTGTTTTTTAAATTATGTGTTTCATAAGATATAGAGAAATACCCTATTAACTTTGTGAATATTTATTCAATAATAGTGATTTAATACCTTTTTTGAAAGGAGAAATGAATCTTAACTGTTTCAGCGAACTTGGCAATGTATTCCATATGTCAGGCCCATGATGTCTAAGTGTTTTATGTGCTAATAGTGTTCTAGGATTTTCTAAGTGAATATTCTGACAAGTCCGTGTTGGATATGAATGTAAGTTGTTATTATATGAAAAGAAATCGGTAAATACAGAAGGAAGCAGTTTGTAATTATATTTGTACATAAAAATAGCTATTTGTATGATACTTATATCATATATCTTATACGTTTTTAGACGGTAAAAAAAAGGATCAGTGTGTGAAAGATATGTTGATTTTATGCAGATTCTAACAGCTTTCTTTTGTAATAAAAGTAAATGTTCAAGGTTGGTTTTACTACAGTTTCCCCAAATAAGGTTACAATAATTAATATATGGTAGTATCAATGCATTGTATATCATTTAAAGGGAGTGCTCTGGCAAAAAATACTTCAGTTGTATAATATTCCAATTCCTTTAGCCATTGATGAGGATATATTGCTTACGTGTTGGTTCCATGATAAATGTTGTCTATTGTAATGCTAAGAAATTTCACAGATTCTTTTTTATCTATTGGCTCATTGTCAATTAGAATGTCTTGGGGAAATTCGTCATTCCTATGAGTGGCTTGAAAATGAACAAAATGAGTTTTACTTATGTTTAAGGATAACTTGTTACATTTAAACCACGACGAAACATTTTTTAGTTCTAAATTCATTGTATTAATCAATTCATCTAAATTTCTGTGAAACAATAAAATGTTGGAGTCGTCGGCATATAAAATAAACGAAAGAATTTGGGAAGAATTTACTATTTCATTGATATGTATTAAAAACAGAAGTGGCCCCAAAATCGAACCTTGTGGCACTCCACAATTAAGAAAGGACAACGGAGATTTAATATCATTAATAGAGACGAATTGTTGTCGATTTGAAAGATAACTTTTAATCCATGACCAGGCAACTCCACGTATTCCGTAATTATATAATTTATGTAATAAAATCTTATGATCAATGGTGTCGAAGGCTTTGCTTAGATCCATAAATAAAGCGATTATATGACTTCTTTTTGAAAGGGAGTCAACAACATTATCAAGTAATTTAGTGATTGCAAAATCGGTTGAGAATTTTTTTTCTAAATCCGAATTGGGTCGGAATAAGAATTTTATTTAATGACAAAAAAGAATCCAATCGTTTGTACACAATTTTTTTCCAATATTTTTGACAAACATGGTAAAAGTGATATAGGACGATAATTAGTAACTTTAGTCGGGTCATCTTTTTTGTAAACTGGGACTACTTTTTCTATTTTTAATAAATTGGGACAGCAGCCAGTAGAGAGAGATAGATTAAAGATATGATCTAATGGAAAGACGATGCTATATATTACATGTTTTAAAAGTTTTGTGCTGATTCCATCATATCCTTTAGATTTTTTAGATGCTAAGGCTTCAACGATCTTAATTATTTCATGTTGATCTGTTGGAATGAAACACATTGTATTTGAGATGGGCTCGGAGAGATACTCAGTAAATTTTTTACCATCACTTTGTATTTTTGAAGCCAGGTCAGGACCAATGCCCGTGAAAAAAATATTAAACTCTTGAGCAATTTCAAAAGGTTCAGTAAAGAATTTATTTTCAACTTCAAGTTTTTCAATTTTATCATGGGGTTTAATTTTGATTATTGATTTGTTTATGACATTCCAAGTTGAATTCAAATTCCCTTCTGCGTTTTTTATTTCTTTTGAATAATATATTTTTTTCGAAGATCGAATTACGCTGGTGAGTGTATTGCGATACTTTTTATACTTGATAAAATTATGTTCAGATCTATCAGAAATGAATGATTTATAAAGTTTATTACGTTTTTTGATAGACTGTAAAATTCCTCGAGTAATCCATGGATTTCTGATCTCATTTTTACGCTTCTTGCTTTGAACAAGTGGTATATTTTTATCATAGTAATAAGTGAATTTATCTAGGAACAATTTATAAGCAACATTTGCATCATTTTCTTCCAAAATGTCATTCAAATTCTCATTGGTTAAATCTTCAATCAAAGCTGAAATAGTGTTTATATTTTCTTTCCTATATGTTTTCCTAATATTTTCTTTATCAACATTAACTTCATATTCTGAAGAAAAAAAATATTGGCAAATGATCCGTAATATCATAAGTAAAAACTCCACTATTGTTATCATTGCTAAAAGAATTTGTAAATATATTATCGATCAATGTTGCTGACGTGGACGTCATTCTAGTAGGTATGTTGATACAAGGATGAAAAGCATATGAGGAAAGTATATTGAGAAATATGTTTGCACTATTATAGCTATTATGATTCCTTACTTTATTAATGTTATTATAAGATGGTTTGTTATACAAAATGTCTGATAAATCAATATTAAAGTCGCCCATTATATAGATTTGTTTATTTTCGCGGGATATCTTTTCAAGTTCTTTATCAAAATTATCGATAAAATTGCCGATGTTGTTATTAGGCGGTCTGTATAATGTTCCTACTATTATATTTTTACCAAATTTGTTTTCTACTTCAATAAAGAGAGCTTCTATGTCATTAATGTAAATGTCTGATCTTACTTTGTGTTTTAGTTTTGAGTTGATATACATTGCCACACCTCCTCCTCTGCCTCTTCTCCTATCAACATGTACCATGCGATAATTAGGTATATTGTATATGTCCGGGGAATGTGAACTCAGCCAAGTTTCAGAAACACCAATAATTGAAAATGAAAACGTGTTTAGGGAATTTAAAAAAGCTTCTACGGAATCAAAATTTCTGTTAAAACTTCTTGAATTAAAATGTACAAGACTGAGATTATTGACGTTGTTATCATTTGATTCAAAAGCTGATATAAATTCTTGGGAGGTATAATAAGCGCAATTTCGAATTTCATTCCTGTTATTTATTTGGTCTATTTCATCTAAATTAGAGTTCATTTAAAAAGGTAGGTGACACCTGTAAGGACCAAGCATGAGGGAATGTGCCGGGGGGGGGTGTAGAGTGCATACAGTCATGTTTGAACAATGCTAACATTGTAGGGAACATAACAGTTACAATGTGGTCTCAAAAATGTTTTTTTGTGTGTGTGTGTGGGACTTCGGGTATCTAAATCGTATCCACACAAAAATATACAAATTATATACATGTTTGAAAGTATTACATCATTAATGTCCTTTCATGCTTAAACATTCAACAAAATAAATTGAGCATGATACAAGTAATAATGGATGAATTAAATATATCAAGTACACCTAAATTATCAAGGATCAAAACAAATCCAGCACTGAGGGGCCGCAAACAGCGACCAACCAAACAATGAATCCGTTTCCAATCCAAATTTTCTAACTTACCTCTGCATAGTCATGGTTTACAATACAGCAGTCATTATTATAATATAGTTCATATCAAGTTACCATTAATGCTTAGCATTTACATTTATTTGAATGCAGGATATCGTTAGTCGATAGGAATACACACACACACACACACACATGCTCCTCCGCCTCCCAAATAGGTGATTAACCATAGACACTATTTCTAGAACCCAACAATTCGGCTGCGATTGTCTCTGACATTTAGATTCTGAGAGATGGAAATGGAAAATGATTAGGACACGCCTCGAATCCCCCTCCCCCTCCCCCTAATAAAGGCTATTAAAATGACCCCGCCCCTCACATCTACCGCGGATCGAACTCCACTACTGGAGCAACACGGGTAGAGCAATCAACCGGGCTTCACTCCCACTCTTAATCTGCTCAGTTTAGCCGGCAGTTTAGACATGGAGCTATTCTAGCTAAATGGTTTAAAGGTCATGTTTGTGCTTTTGGACTTCCTTCATCGAGATACTGTTACGGCAGACGCTCCATGATCACACAATCGGTCACAACAAGCTAATTACGAGCCTACTTCCTTGTACATACCGCAGCAAGCGTCATTTATTCTTGAATGAAAAAGGGTCAGTAAGTAACATATTGACTTGTATCAATTTGAAATGCTTATTGTATCACTCAGGTAACTCTCAGAATTTATCTTATGTTACATACACGTACGTACACAAGCTCGAATAGCTCCGACATGTACTATGAAAGGTAGACTTACCATATATGCGTTGTGTAGAAAAGGAGTATAAAACGCCTTCTGAAACTCGTAATCATTCGCGCGTGTGCCAATAAAACACGAAACGACGAAATGAAAAGCGAGGTTTATAATAGCAGATAGGTAAACATGTACAAAGTACATTATTCAAAGTAAACACCATAACAAGGGCACAGAGAGCTGGTCGTGTATTCTTGGCATGAACACGTACCATACTAGCTCTTGTGTAAAACCTGCCGGTGTAAAAAAGGATATAAATTCTTCTCTTCTCTCTGTCAAAGAATAGCAGGGGCCTTCTTTACCATTGCTTTACTGCTCGTCAGGTAGGCCTATGTCATTATGAAGGTTGCGCTTTCTTATGAACGTTGTAGGAACTTCATTTTCATATTATAATATGCTTTAATATACCAGAAATGATAGATTGGAAATAGATAGATTGGTCACGAAAAGTAAAAAAAAAATACGTGAAGGAATAAACAAAGCACTAAAAGTTTGTTCTGCACACTCAATGTATGGTGAAGGAGCATCATTGTAAAAAAATTGCATTGTTTTTGTTCAAGCAAAATTTTACAATTATATGAATTTCTTCGGGTAAAAACCGTGCTCATGACGTTAATTTACCATAAGTAAAAGATGCAGGTTGTCTGGCAACTTGTCTTGAATGTCAGAGGGCATCGCAGTTAGGGAATCGTTATAAAATAATACTACTTTGATAATAATGATAAAAGTAGTAATGATCCGGTATTCAGGTGAGCACAATGGGCCTAAATGTACAGGATAATTATAGGCCTATGCGTTTAAAGGTCAAGTCCACCTCAGAAAAATGTTGATAGAGAAAAATCAGACAAGCACAATGCTGAAAATTTCATAAAAAACGGATGTAAAATAAGAAAGTTATGACATTTCAAAGTTTCGCTTATTTTCAACAAAATAGTTATATGAACGAGCCAGTGACATCCAAATGAGAGAGTCGATGATGTCACTCACTCACTATTTCTTTTGTTTTTTATTGTTTGAATTATACAATATTTCAATTTTTACGAATTTGACGATTGGGACCTCCTTGCCTGAAGCACAAAATGTTAAAATAATGGAATTCCACGTGTTCAGGTAGGAATGAAACTTCATTTTACATGACAATGATGAGAAAATAAAAATATTTCATATTTCATATAATAAAATACAAAAGAAATAGTGAGTGAGTGATGTCATCAACTCTCTCATTTGGATGTAACTGGCTCGTTCATATAACTATTTTGTTGAAAATAAGCGAAACTTTAAAATGCCATAACTTTCTTATTTTACATCCGATTTTGATGAAATTTTCAGTGTTATGCTTGTTGAATTTTTCTCTTTTTATTCAAATCAAGTTTTTTTTAGGGTGGACTTGTCCTTTAAAGATTCTTAGAAACTTAGTTACCGCGTTCAATCAGTCTTGCCTGCGTTTGAAAATGAAATGACTGGATAGAAATATTTGAGACATAAAAACTACTGATGTAATATGTCCTAAATGTATATATATATATATATATCAGAGACAAAACAAAAAGTAACAAGAGTGATAATGCATTTAGTTCCGACAAAACTTTAAGTTCCAAGTATTATCCAAAATAACCTCGCGTCTTCGTAAGGGATACGAAACTCACAGCGACAAGATATTAGAAATAATCGATGCATTCATGATTATGGTAGTGATCGCTGGTAAAAAAAGCATCATCATTATGATAATACGTGAGGAAATTGTTATAGCATAATCAGTTGATAATGACACAACCACAATCATGAATATGCATCATAATAATCATACGCGTAACTCAGAAAGGAAGAGGCTGCAGGACGTAGCAATTTTTTCAACACCTTTTATTTCCGGCCAAGCTTTTCCTATATATGAACGACCATATTTTCGTTTTTATTATCATCATTATTTTCAGGTTTCATGTAGTCACTTGAAGGAGCTTTCGAATTGGACGTTTTGGAAATGACCTAACAATTATACAGTCATCTTGTAGCATGGATACGTATATGCCTATTGCCCGGCCTATTGCCTACTAAATAATTAGTTACTGTCACAGTGGTGATTAATCCTCGCGTCGATCATTCGTATTTTTTTTTTATTGATACAAACATTCATTTTAATTTTTCTCTTTATTGTCTACAGATATCTGAGGTACATAATGGCACTCTCTCAGCAACGAGATATATCTGGACGAATGGCCCAACTTTCTAGTGCCAACACGGGATTCGCCCTTCATATCTATCAAACTCTTCAAGATGAGCGGAGTGGTAGAAACTTGTTCTTCTCTCCCCTCAGCATATCCACAGCCCTTGCAATGACGCAGCTAGGAGCCAGAGGTGATACAGCGACTCAGATCGCGGACGTCTTTCGTTTCAACCAGGTAGACCAACTGCAACTCCATGGAACTTTCAAAGAGCTGAACAACTTGCTGTACCAGAAACAATCTGGTTACAAACTTCATGCAGCCAACAAGCTGTATGGTAAATCAGGCTTCAACTTCGTTCAGTCATTTCTGGAAGGAACTGCTTCATATTACGGAGCAGCCATAGAAGCTGTGAAAAACTTTGCAGATCCGACTGCTGCTAAATCGATCAATGATTGGGTGTCACAGCAAACTGCTGGTAAGATCACAAACCTTATTGCCCCTGGTATCTTGAATGATCTTACACGCCTTGTCCTCGTAAATGCCATATATTTTAAGGGGAACTGGGCATCAAAATTTCGTGCCGAAAATACGACACAAGATGTATTCAAGGTTCTAGATGAACGAAGTAAAGTTCCTGTGAGTCTTATGATTCAAAAGGGTAAATTTTCCCTTGCTGTTGACAAAGCAAATGACTGTCTTGTTCTTGAAATGCCCTATCAAGGCAACGATCTCAGTCTGCTGATCGTCCTTCCAAACAAAGACCATGGCCTTGGGAATCTTGAGTCGAAACTCTCTGCAGACATCCTGAAATCCTGGGACTTAGGACTCAAATCAAGACAGGTGAACATTCTTTTACCAAAGTTCAAACTAGAAGCAGAATTCCAACTGAAGGAAGTTTTGAAACAAATGGGAATTGCAGATGCTTTTGATGAGAATAGGGCCAACTTCGAAGGAATTTCAGGTGATAGAGAATTGTGCATCTCTGCAGTCATCCACAAGGCGTTTGTCGATGTCAATGAAGAAGGGAGTGAGGCAGCTGCTGCAACAGCCGTTGTGATGATGAAAAGATGTGCTATTCCACGAGAACCAGAGAAGCCAATATTGTTTCGAGCAGACCATCCATTTCTATTCATGATTCGTCACCGCTCCACTAAATCTGTTCTTTTCATGGGAAGGATGATGGATCCCTCTTAAAACTTTTCTACCTGATTTTCGCTATCTACCGTTCGAACCGATAAATTTGCGAAACCAAAATGGTAAATGCGAATTATATTCTTAGAATGCATTTCGACTGGAGTATTGTTCATTTATTATTTTGCATTAGTTAGCGATGAAATGAAAGTTGACATCAGATATCGTTGCCTTTTTTCTAGATATTCATACGTAGTTGACCCAAAAAATTCTGATGAACAAGGCTCCAGACACCAGATCGGATAATGTAGTGCGGTGATAAATTTGAACAGTAAATTAATTCCTAATCGGAACATATCCTTAAAGGGAAAGTTCGCCCTGACAAAAAAAAATCATTGTAAAATCAGCAGGAAAAAATGATTTAAGAATGTTGATGAAGGTTTTAGGAAAATCCGTCAAAGATTTAAAAAATATCAGAAGTTTAATTTTGGGTTTTGTGACGTCATATGCGAACAGCTCTCTAATTATCGTGAATTAAACAAATATCAATTAAAATGTAATTTTCTTTAAAAAGTTCGAAATGATTTTAATCGTGTACCTCCAGTTTCTGAAAAACATAATCATGTCACACTCGCTCCTATACGAGATCATGAATTCACCATAAACCATTAAAAAAGGAAATTCGTGCACTCAGCTGCTCGTATATGACGTCACAAATCATATATTTAAAATTTCTAGTAACTTCCTTGTCTTTGATGGATTTCACCAATATTTCTTATTTCATTTTTTTTTATTTAACAAACTTTTAGTCAGGGTGAACTTCCCCTATAAGACTACAGAGTCGAGAACTCGATAAGCATATTATATGGATTTTAAAGCGTCTCTCAAAACACGATTCAAGCTATTTATTGATTATTAGCCCCAAAGCCCCCACCCTCGACATTTTCCGCGACCTTTCCGCTGTGCGAAATTTTTCGACCGCGCCGCTCTTTTTATTTTGAAGTCTTGCGCATTTTTTGAGACCAGATTTCCGATACGAGGGTATGCAGTTTTAAAATTAGGATTTTGTGTACATAGTCAACGAAAATGGAATTTTCTTATCTTATTCACAAAGATCAGCTGAAATTGATTGATTCTAGCATAATTGTCATTCAAAAAGGCTCCGCAATAAAGTAAACACCACAAAGAACAAGGTCGAAAAACAAGAAAATACTAAAGAAATTCATAAAACGATAAAATACGTAAGAAATTCATTTTCAAACCAGGATTCTTTCATTTTTAATTGCTAGCAATGGTATGAAGATTATTTACACCAAAAATAGGATTCTAAGAACTGTTTTACAGTGAATTACAGCAAAAAAAATGTATGATTTACACATAGGGCCTAAATTAGCATGATTATTTCACGTAAAAAAATCTAATAATTTGGGGGGAAATAACCATAGAGCCTTGTAGATTACACCCCACACTATCATTTTGCCAATCTTCACGGCGTTCGCGTGATCGACAAGCGAGATCTCTCCGGTCATAAAAAGTCCGGTCTGGTTAGGGTTAAAATATTTATCAAATTTTATGTGCTTCAATGGTCTTTGGATTTTTCTAACATAATAAATTGATTACGAGAATTCTATTACTTCCAGCTTATATGGACCTGGGTGATATATGTATATGTATATGAAAGAATTAAACCGTAAGAATGTCATCTTTTTTAAGCCAAAATATTTCGAATATAAATAAGATCATGTGACAGTAGTTAGAAACATTTCATTTTATACTATAAGTTGTTGGGCTAAACCATTATCTATGGAATTGAAACAATCCAAACAGGCTGTGAATAGAAACGCGCCCATATATCAAGTAATGCCAGAGTATATCTAGAGAGTATTCACAGCCGGACTAGACTAGTGTCGTATTTTAAATTTTGTCTCTAAATGATTATACAGTGGTGATAATAATAATAATAATGTGCGTTTATATAGCGCAAAACTATTTACATATTCCATTGCGCTGCAAATACTCCCCTGATATTGTACACACTACTGGAATAAATAGCTTTTTAATTTTAGTTTAACATTATGTACAGTTGTTGAATTCCTAATGTCAAAGGGAAGGATTTTTTCTCTAGTTGTGTGGCAGATATAACATACAGAACTGAAAATCGAAAGTGGGGCAGGAGAAAAGGGCATGATCTTTTGTTATATCTCCCAGTGATTATTATCTTGTTTTATATATAATACTGGACTGTTACAGTTTGATATATATGCATTTCACTTACCAATTTTAGTTTACCTAGTCGTAAGGGTGCTCGAGAAGAAAGATAATTTAGGACTTGTGTCTGAATTACTAACATGCCTTAAAGATTTGTATGTATTAACCACGTTTACGTTTTTGTTGTTTAATCAGATAAATGTCAATGTATTCCGTACGTTGACTCGCAATGAATAATACACTATCGATGTGTTTGAGTCATTATTCTTGCCAATCCAATTTGTGATAGATTTTGACATAATATTCCGAAAAAATACATGCCACCCTTTCTCTTTCCTTTTCCTTTTTTTTCTTGGTCATGAAAAGTTTAGAGGGGGAGGGGGCCGGGGGGGGGGGGTGTTACGGCACATTTTCATTGGTAAATTACCAAAATATGCAGTTTCCAAAAATGTGCCGTATTACTATGCTAAGGCACATTTTGGTAACTGCACATTTTGCAAAAATAGATTGGCTACCAAGGTGTCGATAGTGCATTTATGCCTGACAGGATTTTTTGTTACCAAAATGTGCAGTAAAAAACGTGATGCACATTTTGGTAGCAGCTTAAACACCATGACGATTATAATGGAGTATAAAATACTGATAATGGTATTGAGTTAGAGACATAGTCAGTGGAAGTATTTGTCCGAGTGTGCATAGGCGGATCCAGGGGGAAGGGGACGGGCCCGGGCCCCCCCCCCCCCCTATTGGCGGAGCAAAAAGAAAGAAAAAAGGGGAAAGAAAGAAAAGAAAAAGAAGGGAAAAGAGAGGAAAAAAAAGAAGGGGAAACGTAAGAGGAGGAAGACGAGTGAATAAAATAAGATGGGGGAAGACTTGGAAAATAATTTTAAAAATCTTTCATGTTGGGATGTAAAATTTTCGCTCGCGCTTCGCGCTCGCATTGCCTTTTAGCTCAATATTGAGCTTAGAATATCAAATTTTGAAGTCAATATACACAAACATATTTCAGCTCGGAAATTGAACTTTCATTATTTTGTTTGATACAAATTGAATTTAAATAAGTGCTCTGTAAAAAATTATGTTTTACTGTGGTCTGAATATTAACAATTTCTGCTTGCGCTGCACGCTCGCAATATTTGTTTGTCAGGTACCTATTATTTTCGTGTATTCCATAAAGTTATCAAAATATCCCTTTTCAGGTCTGATTGCCAAAACGTATCAGCTAGCGCTGCACGTTCGCATTTTCATGTTTTATTGGTGAGTTATGTATATCTCAATATCAATTCTAAAACAAACAACTTAAAATCCCCATTTGATGACAGTTTATCAAAAATTTCTGCTCGCATTGATTTTTGAATGATATTAACTCATGCATCATATTCATAATTACAAATTGCTTTAAATGTCCAGTTTTCAGGTATAGTTTCGCGCTCTCATGCTTTGGAAGCGAAATAGGAAGATAGTCACCATTTTCATATTATGACATAATGTCTTTATAGAATGTCCCGGTCCTATGTCAAAACTCAAAGTAATAATATTGAAACATATCAGCTCTTTTTTTAACTGTGATCCATATCCACCTCACAATTTTCCCACAAAGTGCTTGAAATACAGAGCTTAAATTGACCCTTTTTTAGATCAGAATATCATATATTTCTTAGCTCGCGCTTTGCGCTCGCTTTACTGATTTTCATGATAAGAAAGATATTTAAAATACCAAATTCTAGGTCACGGTCGAAATCTAAAACATGCGAGTGCACATTCTTCAGATGCGCAGCTGGTTCTCTATTTAAATCATTATCCAGTTTCAGATCACAATATCAATAATTGTCTGCTGGCGATTTGCTCTCGCATTATTTTTTTCTGCTCGCGCTTCACGCTCGCATCAATTGTTTATTTATATACTTATCCTTTTCATGATTACAAAAAAAGCTTAGAATTTCCATTCTTCAGTTAGAAATGTCACAAATTTTCAGCTCGCGCTTCGCGCTCGCATTATTTATGTACGTTGATTTCCAATTACTCATCCTTTTCATGATTTAAAAAATATGAATAGAGTGTTCCACTTTTGGGTTTAAATCTCGAAGTTTTCAGCTCGCGCTTCGCGCTCGCATCAGTTAACATATGTAACGTTTTCATGGCCTAAAAGCAGCCGTTAACAGATACTTTTTTTATCAGATCAAAACGTATATCAAAAATAAGTTATAAAAAAATTCTGCTCGCTCTTTGCGCTCGCATTATTAATGTAGGATGATTTTCAATTACTCATTCTTTTCATGATTAAAAAATATGAATAGAGAGTCTCATTTTCAGGTTTAAATCTCGAATTTGTCTGCTCGCACTTCGTGCTCGCATCAATTAATTAGATATATACTTATCCTTTTTCATTCTTCAGGTAAAAATGTCCAAATTTCTGCTCGCTCTTTGCGCTCGCATTATTAATATAAGATGGTTTCCAATTACTCATCCTTTTCATGATTAAAAAAATATGAAAAGAGAGTCTCAATTTTAGGTTTAAATCTCGATTTTTTTTGCTCGCACTTCGTGCTCGCATCAATTAATTAGATATATACTTATCCTTTTTCATTCTTCAGGTAGAAATATCAAAGTTTCAGCTCGCTCTTTGCGCTCGCATTATTTGATAGTTGAAATATGTAACATCTTTATGGCTAACAAGCTGCCGTTAACAGATCCTTTTCTATAAGATCAAAACATATATTAAAAATTTTCTGCTCGCGCTTCGCGCTCGCACTTGAAATAAGGCTTATGATATTATATGAATATATATAAACTTAGTGACTAAGTGACTATTAGGACTACCCCTTTAAAGAAACAAACAAAAATTAACTTTGGCCGATCGGGGAAAATGTGGCTGAAAAAAATTCCGGGCCCCCCCCCCCCCCTATTGGCGAAGGCTGGATCCGCCCCTGCGAGTGTGTGTGTGGGTGTGATTTGCCGCTACTTCCAATGCCATTTCGGTGTCTTAATGTAGTTTGGTCCAATATATTTTCGTTCTATAGTCGTTTCGTCCGATAGCCAGTTAGTCTAAGAGCCACTAATTCGTCCAAGAATCATTTTATCAAATAACCACTTCGTCTAATAGGCACTTCGTGCAAACCGCTTCAGCAATTTCGTAAAATAGCCACTTTCTCGAAGAGCCGTTTCGTCTAAATGACACTTCGTCTAATAGACACTTCTTCCAATAGCCAGTTCGTCGACCTAAAATTCGTTGCCATTTGGTACAATTGCCATTTTGGTCCAATACCCACTTGGTCTCAATAAACAGTTCGTGTAAATTCATTGTCAGTTGGTCCAAATGCCATTTTGGTCCAATACCCTCTTATCCTATCTATTCGTCCTATCTATCCTATCTATCCTATCTATCCTATCTATCTATCCTATCTATCCTATCTATCCTATATATCCTATCTATCCTATCTATCTATCCTATCTATTCGTCCAATACCCACTTGGTTCAATACCCACTTGATCCACTCCCACTTGGTCTAATAATCGTATGGGGGCAGGTACGAATCCAGGGGGTGAACCCCCCCCCCCCCCTCGTAACGGTGGAAGAAGAAACACCACGTCCACAATATAGGATGAACGACAATTATTTTGACGCAAAAAGCGATTTATTAGCCTGATTGTGATCTCCGTCTCTGCGGCGCCTTCAGCTTATGTCCAGTTTTCTCAAAATGTAATCACTTTTGGTGTTGTAATTTATTCTTCTCATAGGTTTGAAAAAAAAATACACAAGAATAAAAACAATAAGATAAATAAGAAACTAATTATTTTTCGACATTTTTTTGTAGATTTTTTGTTAGAAATGTAAAAATCTATTATGTTCAGCAGATATTAGCATTCTACTAGCTATATAAATTGAGTTAAAGGCAAACACGTGCACAAAAAATTATGGCAAATTTCACACGCTTATTTGCATAATTAGTTAATAATAAAATCCAAGCAATGATTTTTTTTTTGAAAAATTTACTATACGTTCTTGGATTTTATATCCGGCTCTACGCGCGTGCAAATTTTGACGGCGATTGCGCAATCAACGGCTGTATATGTTGGACTGAAATAGCCCAGTTAAGACAGGGTTAACGTTATATTTGGATTTCTCTTTCAGAATTATCCAATGAACGTAATAAAATATTGGAGATTCCATTATTTGTTTTTCCTCATTTTATTTCTTTTATTAGGGGCGTATTTTATGACTCTGATAAAAAACAATAAAAAAACAATGAAATTGAGCAGAGTAAATAATATTCATTAAATATTTAATATTTTTTGAAGAGCTGTAGTTCTGGGTCTTGCCTGTTTGTGAATATTGCGGTTTTCATTTTTATTTCGTATTTGTTTATTGCTCTCTCCGCTTCCTTCTCTCTCTACTCTCTTTCTTGCACAAGGTGTCATAGTTAATTTGGAGAAGGAATCATTAGTACTTAGGTTTTTTTAATCCATGAATTGTAACCTCTTTTGTTCTTGGGTTACTTTTTTAGTGTTTTTTGTTTGTTTTTCATTTGAAACAAAGCGAGAAATAATTCAACGAAAACGATTAAGTTCTCAATTTTTAGATCAAAAGAGAAAATTAATGCATATTTATATATAACATTGAAATAATCAATAGTTTTCGCAAAGGGGTGGATGTGTGCATGTGTGGGGGCGTGAAAGGCAAGAGCCGGATCGTTCACGCCTGTTATTCACACGCGACTTATTCGCATTAGACCAAATGGTCATTGGACGAAATGGATTTTAGAGGAAGAAGATCTTAGACGAAATTGCTATTGGACAAAGTGGCTATTTGACGATATTGCTCTTTGGCGAAGCGGCGTTTGGACGAAGTGGCTATGAGACTACCTAGCGAATAGACGAAATCTCTATTAAACGAAATGATATTAGTCTAAACAGCATGATATATTAGACGACATGGTCATTGGACAAATGGCACTGGACATAGTGGGTACTATAAAAAGAACATTTTACAGAAGAACAATAAAAATAAATGAATTTTACAGAAAGAAACAACCAAATTATTCTGTATTACATAGTTACAGCACGTTTTGGTAAATTACCAAAATCTGCTGCTCTAACTCTCATTGATTGGGTATCCAGTCAGAACTGACAGTGGGTAAAATCTCAAACCTGATTCCTCCAAGAATCGTTGATGATCTCACATGCCACGTCTCTGTTTCAAGGGAAATTGAGCACCAAAATTTCGTGCCGAAAATACTACAGGAGATGTATTGAAGTTTACAGATGGAAGAATGTTCCTGTTGATGTTGGCTGTTGACGAAACTAATGAACACAACTATTGAACATAAATTGATTCATTTAACTTGTAACCAAGACATGTTAATAGATTGTCTGACTTCGTTTTTAACCTCGTATCTATTATAATGTGCCTTTTGTTTTCTCTAATCTTTTTAAGACGCCCTCGCCGAACCTGTTTCAATGACAATGGCTTATTTTATACCGTTAAGATTAACAATTTTAACCGAGGAAGCAGACAATATTCTTGCTCGGTCGCGACATTACTTCATGCACTGGAATGTCTTATTGTATACATACATTGCTCTGGGGACAAAATGCTAAGACTCGCTTGTTGTTTAATCCAACATATTTGGTTTTTGTTGTTGCTATTTTCTTGCCAATGATCAAAGTTTGAGGCACGGATTCTATTTGTATGCTTTTCAATATAACGTCTTTGGCTTACGCCATATACTCACATGCATATACGGGGTGGTAATCACTGCTTGCAATCGCATTATAGCTACACATCCAAAATATCATAATATTATATACACCATAGTTAGATATATGTACATAGTATTGCCAATGACTTTCCTGGTAATTATTTTGCTGCACAGCGCCATCTTTTTCAATTTGTGTCAGACTTGGGAATTGAAGAGCGCCATCTTATTCAACAACAACAACAACAACAACAACAATTACTACTACTTCTTCTTTTACTACTACTACTATACTACTACTTCTACTACTACTACTACTTCTTCTTCTGCTACTACTACTTCTACTACTACTAATACTACTTCTTCTTCTTCTGCTACTTATACTATTACTACTACTATATACTACTATTACTACTACTACTACTATTATTATTACTACTACTACTACTACTACTACTCCTACTACTATTATTATACTACTACTACTGCTATTACTACTACTACGTCTTCTTCTTCTTCTGCTGCTGCTGCTACTACTACTACTACTACTACTACTACTACTACTACTAATTTTTGCACTCACATTCCCATTGTTGATATGTGATTTACCTGTACCCAGGCTGAAAATCCCTGTTGTTTCCAATTCTTCTCAGTTTACATCAATGTTTGATTTTTTTTTCCTCCTGTGATTGTTTTATGTTTGCATATTGTATATGCAAGCCACTTGGGTTAAAATGGAAGACTTTCTCTCCTTTCCCGGCATTGCTGTGACTATACCGGTTCGTGCTTTCCATGTTCGGGGATAATGTTGAATGAATAATTAAGAGTGATGGTAATGAAAATGATGATGATAATAATAATAATAATAATAAATACTTTACTATTAAGGTCTTATACATCCTTCAAGAGTAACATTGGGAATATTACGAATGTATAATATTCAGAATTTGAACATATTTATTTATCTCACTCTCATATTCATTCATTTTGCCAACAGAGTGAAATAATCTTCTATCATTTTGTTTCCCCATTTTTCACTCCTCTCCTTTCTTCTTTACTTCCTCTTTCGCATTTACTTCCCTATATAACTGGCAGATGATAAGAATCTAGAGTCCATAGCGTTTGTCATGATTGTAGTATCCTTTGCTCTGCTGAACTCAAAACTAACGCAGTCTATTACGATGAGTTTTGTCTCTTACATCTGTCCTTCTGTAGATAGTACTTCTTATATATATATATATATATATATATATATATACATATATATATATATATATATATATATATATATATATATATATATATAAAACATAAGTTTGGAATTAGCCAAACTTTGGAATCACTTCCTTCCCCTGGTTTTGAAATAGCTCATTTGATTTCTAACCAATGTCTGAAGGAATGCAATTATTTAATGAATATGCAAAGTGAACTGAGCTCAAGTAATAAAAACAATTAATGTGTAGCGCTGAGGTATTGCTTTGAAATACCTGTAAATACTCTTGTCTGGGCTGTTATTGTTTTTTGAAGACTGTTCCTTTCGTAAATACATCGTGTCCTTGAAAGTTTCCTACATGATTCTGGAATGTGTTTACTTACCTTGACACCCGTAAAATCCGTTTATAATTCTTTTCAATGCAATGAAAACGATCAACACGCCACAGCCTCCAATCTGTAGCACAAAAGTACACCTACATTTTAAATAACTAACAAAAACAAATATCTTCGAACCCGTTCACTGCACATGGTAAGGTTATCTTAGAAATAGATTTGACAATTGACTTATTTAATATTCAGCTAATCACATGACCATCATTGTCTTGATATACTGCCTTTTGATATTGTAAAAATAATGACTGTCGTTTGTATAATTTGTCATGTCATTATACAGATGAACAAAATAGATCTATGGGTAATTTTTGTTGAACAGAATTTACCTAAAATAGAAGGAAGGGAAAGAACCTCGACTTCTTCATAATGTCACTAAAAATCAATCAAGTTTTAGGGCACAAGCGGGACGTTTAATACCACTGGACAAAAACACTCGGAAGGACTCGATTGTAACCCCATAAATTCCATTTACAGGGTCATGTTTCAATTGAAACTTTGGCATTGTTGTTTGATCAGATATATTTTAATATAGTACTCAGTCTGATTCTGGTACAATTTGAGCATGCACCTTTCGATAAAGTCAACTTTAACTCCCGGGGGCAAGTTCCATTGACGAGTGGATATACCATGCGCGACCATGGGGTCTCGAAAAGCACCCTAAGCACGTATTTTCCATATTCTGAAAATGCACCCCTAGTGTTGGCGTGTGAAACACTACTCTTTTCAACTCATACTCTTGATTGGCAAATATTCCCTGAAATGAACCCCTAAATAAGTACAGGAATATTTTTATTGTTATGTCACGGGTCCGTCGGTCGTTGCAACGACCGATGGTTTTACCTTTACAAATCATCTGGTTTAGTAAGACTCCACCTTCCACACCTTGCGCAAATCGGACTCTAGTAGTGTTGGGGCAAAAAGTGCATCCTTTATAAAACATTTTAATTTTGTTTCATCATCCCCGCAAATTTTACCCGAAACACGTAACTTTCCTAGCAAAATAGACACCCTTTTTTCATAATTTTTGTGTTTTTGACACCCTTATCACGTTACGTACGTAACGTGCCCTATCTTGAAAAATACATGCTTTTTACGGGTTTTTTTTTTTTGGGGGGGGTCGTGCATGGTATCCACTCGTCAATGTAAGTGCCCCCCCCCCCGGCTTTAACTATTAACTTTACTGGAACCCCATGCAGACCATGACGATTTTCTACACGTCAATGCTAGTCATTTTCACTCGACAGTATTGGACTTAGACCCCGTATGATATATTAGCTGGCCAACATGTTTGAATAGAAATCTGGTCATTTCCGTCAGAATTATGTGAGTTATAAGAATTATGTCACTGTCAGAAGAATTCTGGATTTGTATTGAGTTCCTTTTACAATAAATAAATCTGTATCCCTTACCATTTGTCTCAAATGAACTTGTATCATGCCCATCCGTCATCTCAAACTCAAATCGAATACCTTTCGTTATAACACAATCACAAAGTTTGACATAATTCTTATTGATAGGATATGTATGAAAATACCTTAGTGAGCAAAAAAGACATTCGACCTACCTCTTTATCATAGAAATGTCAACTATGATTTAACATAAGAAAAGCTTCACCTTTTCGTCTTTAGAGAAGCTGACAATTGAAATAATGTGCCATTATAATACATAATACTACAATGGACAAATTCAATTATATTCAACACTTGATTAATTTCAGCTCAATTTTGGGCCTCATCATTTCGACGACATACAATGCACATTCTTTAATCTAAAATACTTCATTACTTAAAGAAACTTGGATATCACTGTTTTGTGAAAATAAACATAGAAATGCTATAACATATCTATTTTGCATCCGATTCTAATGAAATTCATGTATAATATTGTGCTTGATTTGGTTAGATTTAGTCTCTCTCCAGACCAGTGATTTTTTATGAAATGACACTGGTTTACCTCCATTATCATAGGTCAAAAAGCATAACAATGAAAAAAAATGAAAAAAGGATAACAATGAAAAGTACACTTAAAAAATATTGCGTATGGATATATGAATGATGAGATACAAAGGTCACATACCAAAATGGTATTAAAGGGGAAGTTCACCCTGAAGAAAAGTTAGTTATAAAATAGCAGGAAAAACGATTGTATTATTGATTTTAAGTTTTTGTATAGTGTGGTGTTATAAACGGGCAGGTGGCCCATAAGTTATGTAATTTCAAATTGCATGGATTTCATTTTTAACTGTTTCTGATGACTTATTTGGTTTTCTTTTCATGATCGGGTGAGAAATTATTTTTCTATATTGATATACAAAGGGTACAGTAAAAAACATTTTCAATTTTCTGAAAAAGTCACTTCATTGATTTTTTACCATTCGCTATGTAGGAATACTGCTCGAATACAACGTCACAAATCAAATAATTAAAATACTA